>NW_021337235.1:0-282 GCF_001605985.2 Dendrobium catenatum
AACTAATAATTTAATTAATTATTCAATTAGTTTACTTAAGTATTAATATTTTGAAATTTATTAATTAAGTTATCCAACAGCAACTTACGGGAGTCTAGGTTTTGCGGCTTTTGCCATTCCCTTTCTCTATTTCTTTCGGCTTCGTTTCGTCGCAGGAGTGTAGAGTTTTGCACGAGTTCTTCTTCGTCGCTGTTCGACTTCACTCCTTCGACGACGTTACCTTCCTGTTGGAGCGGAAGTTACGACATTTTTTGATCGGAAGCAACAACGGGAGCTCGCTTG
>NW_021337236.1:0-281 GCF_001605985.2 Dendrobium catenatum
ATGTTGAAACGATGGGTGACGGGAAGAAATACAGTGTATTGTGGGAGTTTTATGACGAACAGAAGTCTGATGAATAGTGAAAATTTGTCGTCGAGTAGAAGTCCAACGATGTGCGTAAATTCAACGTCCGGTAGAAGTACGACGTCGGGTAAAAGACTGACGAAAGTTCGTCGACGAGCAGAAGTCCGACGACGAGTAGAAGTCCGCTGACGAGCATAAGTCCAACGACAGGGATAAGTTTGATGACGACCAGTAGTCCGATAATAGGGAGAAAACTGATG
>NW_021337237.1:0-290 GCF_001605985.2 Dendrobium catenatum
TGTAAGTTTAGAATTGGAAGAGCTTAAAAAAGAACATTAAATTCTTAGTAAAGATCATGCTTTAAAAGATGACAACCACATGAAACTACTCGATGAATTTGATGACTTGAATGAAAATCATGAGAATTTAAAATCATCCTATACTGGTCTTGAAAAGGAATTTAAAAAATTTAAGGATGAATTAGGGAGCAAAACATATCGAATCAATTATACAAATCTAATCTTGAAAGATATGAATTCATTTTATAAGTTGAAAATAAAAGCTCTCGAGGATAATAGGATACCCTCCA
>NW_021337238.1:0-234 GCF_001605985.2 Dendrobium catenatum
CTCCGGCGTCGAAAAATGCTGACGATGTCCTCATCATTAGGCTTAGGCTTCTTACTTTGCAAACTTGCATAGAAAACAAAGAGGTGAAAATGCAAAAAAATAAATGAGTGGACGGCTGGGGTTGAGACTTAGGAATTTTTGCATGGGAGTCATTGAGTTCAATCTGAGTCTTTTAAATTTAATTAGATAACTCAAAAAAAAAAAAAGATTGAATCCATGCCACTTAATGATAAC
>NW_021337239.1:0-254 GCF_001605985.2 Dendrobium catenatum
GGCATAAAGCCTATGAAACCCGATCCTCTGTCGACAGCCAGACAGAGCCGACAAGGTTCAAGCTTTAAATGGAAATAACCTCCTAACACCCCGATGATGACTGTGTTGAATGCAGATCTCAACCGGAGGGGTTCCCAAATACTTTTAAATGTCTCCCAAATATCCAAAGTCTATTTCAAATAGTTCATAGCTCCACCCAAAATCCCAGAAAATTCAAAAAAAAAATCATCAAAGTCCAAAAATATTTAAAATTG
>NW_021337240.1:0-371 GCF_001605985.2 Dendrobium catenatum
ATGTCTAATATTTATTAAAAATATTAAAATTCCAAAAAAACATCAAATTCAAAAAGTCAACTTTTTTGTCAACTTAAGTCAAAATCAGTTCAAAACATCAAACCTTCGTAATAAAATGTAGAAAAATCCAATTTTAACGTACTTACTGTCTAACTGATCGTATTAAGGCCTAATATTTTAATAAAATCCTAACATTCCAAAAAACACTCATAATCAAAAAGTCAATTTGTAACCCCTTAATTAAATGATTAAAATATTCCAAAAATTCATAAAACTAAAAAATTGCTCTAAACTCCAGAAAATATTAGTTTAATGTTCAAAACACTCAACAAAATTTTTAAAATACAACAACCATCCTAAAGATGAAGTTT
>NW_021337241.1:0-214 GCF_001605985.2 Dendrobium catenatum
ACAAGTGTGCAAACCTTTTGCAGTTCAACAGCATGTGCGCATGGTTAATTTTTGCGATCTTCTCTATTCAAAACTCATGGTCTCTTGCGGACCTACTCATTGTGCTCTATTGTAATGCGGCAGCAATAGCTTCATTCTTCTTCTTCTTCTTCTTCTTCTTCTTCTTTTAGCAGTAACTTCATTCTGCCTCCTAAGGAGATTGGATGTAGGGTTT
>NW_021337242.1:0-425 GCF_001605985.2 Dendrobium catenatum
TTAAATAGAGGCTCTCAAAACGAACTCATTAATGCAAAATGCCGCCATTATCGTCCAGGACAATAGCCAAATCGTCCAAGCCGATTAGCACAAATATGAGGAAAATCGTCCTGAATATCGCCCTGAAATGAAGCTGGACGATGTCTAATCGTCCCGGACAATCTTGCGATCGGCCTGGACGAAATTTCCATTAAATGCTTTCCAAAACTGCTTGAGAAATTTTGGAAAAATTGCTCTGGATCGTCCGGGACGATATTTTATAGTCCAGAACGATCCACCGGGACGATGTCCAAAAATAAGATTTTTCTAAGAAGATCTGGCGGCAGATTCTTGCTGTATTGAGCCGATCGTCCTGGCCGATACAAAATCGTCCAGGACGATGTGTTTCGCATAAAGACTGCTGCTTTAAAGAGGATGCCCTATTT
>NW_021337243.1:0-239 GCF_001605985.2 Dendrobium catenatum
ATATATCGAGATGAATTTAGTTTTACAACACTATTTTCTAACTAAGGCTTAGTTTGGGTAAAATAATTTTTTTGTATAAAAATGTAAAATTAAAAAAAAATTGTATTAAAAAATGGCTTCATTAAGCGCTAAGAAAGCTGCCTAAATTACAACAATGCTCTTTTCTGTTGTGCATGAATAGCTGTCCCGGTTGTTATATTGCAAAATAGAAAAATATCTTGCAACTTAGGAAAAAAGAT
>NW_021337244.1:0-335 GCF_001605985.2 Dendrobium catenatum
CAATTAAAATATTAATGTACCTCTTTTCAGGCTAGTTTATCGGTTGAGCCATTTTCCTTTTGAAACTTCAAAATTTTAAGCAGTTTACCATATTTCCTCTCAATGCACAATTAGGAAAGAAGTAGTAGAAGAAGAGAGAAATAATAGAAGTAGAAGAGGGAGTGGTAGGGAGGACAAGAGAGCTATTGTTTACTTGCTAAATTATCACTTCCCAATAATCATCCAACAAATTCTACTTTCCAACATACTTTATCTCCCAACACACATTTACATGCATTTCTCTTATTCCCACATTCATAAAATGTCTCAAGTAACTAATAACTCCTTCATGCAAA
>NW_021337245.1:0-481 GCF_001605985.2 Dendrobium catenatum
AACCGCCCAAAAACTGCAAGTATTCAATTCTGTACGCTGTGGATTGTCCTGTACGATCGTGGATCATCCTGGACGATTTAACTTAAATGATCTGAAACGACCCTATTTGAATATGTGTACGAAATGTCTTCGTATAGATGATCGTCCTGTATGAACTAGGTTTATCCAGTACGAACGGTTATTACAAGGTCGGTTCTAGAAATTGTTGAAAACTGTCCTAAGTCGGTTAATCGTTTGGACGAAAATTTATTCGTCTGGACGAAATTTTTATAGAGGGCCGATCATCCTGGACGATTCTTTACTTCGTCTGGACGAAAATTTTCCAGAGGACCAATCGCCACGGACGATAAATTAATTTCGTCTGGACGAAAATTTTCCAGAGACCCGATCGGCCTGGACGATTTTTAATTTCATCTGAATGAAATATTTCCAGAGAACCAGTCGCCACGGACGATAATGTAATTTCGTCTGGACAAAAATT
>NW_021337246.1:0-906 GCF_001605985.2 Dendrobium catenatum
TTCAATTGGACGATCAAGACTTAGAAAAAGTTTTGCCTGCTCTGTTCGTTCCATTGCTCTTTGGGGAGTATAACTGACCTGATTGTCCCGTATAAACATGGTTCATACTGTACGATCAGTATTTATATAATAATGAATTTTAAAGCTCACCCCCAAGGTGTGTGTGCTAAGTTAATCACACTATCTCAGACTCAAATAAAAGAAAAAATACATACTCCAAATTATAAAACATTCTAAGCAGATTTTGATTTGAAGTCTTTAATAATCTGGAGTATGATTTTCTTAAAATGTTAGTACACACAAGAGCAAAACAAATCTTCCAAATTTTGTTAGGAGAAAATAATAATTAAAACAATAATATTTGGAATCATCAAAATATACAAATTGCAAGAATGTAAAACATGCAAATCTAAGTAGCAACTCTCTCAAAAGTATTGCTTTAATTTTATTTTTTTTAATAAAGAAAGCTAAGTTCAATCCTTATCATTGGATAACAATCTCTCCTTACTTCTTTGAATGATTCATGAGGACCAAGAAGAGTTACCAAAAGCTAATCTAAGATGAACTTCTTAAGAGAAGCACATAGAGAGGAGTTAAGTGGATAATTATGATGGTTTTGAAGGATTTATATCCACCATAGTCGGAAGGATTCATATCATAGTGGATCTTAACATTAAATGTTTCCTCTCCGAGCATGATAGACACCTCCTCTGGTAAGGAGGACTTATCCACTTTGACACAAAGAAGGGAAAATGTAAACCATATTTTGGCTATGGTTAGAGCATAAGAAGTAATTTGCTTAACAGTGTAACTAGTAATCATCAAAATCTTCTCTTGGCACTAACCAGCAAGAGAGTGATCAATGATTTTGTGATGCCCCAGAATCAAATAGTGAAAGGATTCGTC
>NW_021337247.1:0-365 GCF_001605985.2 Dendrobium catenatum
TCACCACTTTCCATTTCAGTAAAGGTTTTAAGAATTTTCCGCCTTCTTTTAAAATTCTCCAAGCCATAGAGGTTCCTTGTTTGTTATCTTCTTCAAATATGTTAATACCATATTTGGACGTAACAATATTGTGGAGTAGGGAATCAGGTCTTTGCATAAATCTCCATGCCAATCTAGCCTTGAGAGGACCTGCTCTACAAATGGCTGAATGAAAATTCAGACCTCCAGCATTTCTTGTTTTATAGAGTTCTGGCCATAATACATAATGCATTCCTCTTTTACCATTGCTTTTATGCCAAATAAAATCCTTGCAACATTTATCCACTTTAATGAGAAGTTTCTTTGGAACCAAGGAATGGGTTGAT
>NW_021337248.1:0-1710 GCF_001605985.2 Dendrobium catenatum
TTTCCTAATTGACAAGCATCACAAAGGTGGTCTTTTAAAAATTTGAGTTTGGGGGCACCTCTAACTAGGTCTTTTTGGGTCACTTTCCTAAGGATTTTCGTACTTGTATGACATAATCTCTGGTGCCTTAACCATGAATCATCAATAGCAATTTTTAAGCAAAATGATGCAGCGCATTCTATGTTATTTAAATCAAGCATGTACACATTGTTGATCCTCTTTCCCTGTAAAATAGTGTTGTTACTTAAACTTATAATGCATGAATTTGCAAAGAATTATATGATGAAGCCCTTGTCATAGAGTTAACTGATGCTGAGCAGGTTGTGCTTTAATCCATCTAGAAGTAAAATATTTTCAATCATAAGGTTATTGGAATTACCAATTATACCTGAGCCTACCACCTTCCTGGTGATGTTGTCTCCAAGAGTAACCTTGCCTCCAGTCCTGGACTCCAGCAAAACAAATTGATTGGCATCACCAGTCATATGTCAAGAGCATTCGCTGTTCAGGTACCACATACTCTCATGAGGCCGTTTGTGAGATCCCACCTAAAAAATCATCAAATGTCAGATATAGGAACCCAAATAGGCTTGGGTCCCTTCTTATGAAAAGTAGAATACAATGCATGTGTGGTATGCTGTAAATCATGCAATTTTGGTCTCCACACCCAATGTGTACTACGATGAACAGTGCAAGTGTGTGAGATGTGTCATAGCATGCAATATTAAAAACATCTAACTCCAGGAAAAGGATTTCTTAAATGATTAGGGTTATAATGCCTCTTCCTAGGTCTGGGCTTTAGATCAAAAGTGGGTGTCATCCAATTTCCCTTAAGTGAGTCCAATTCATTTTTAAGCCTTGAGGTAGTATTTTTTAAGACATCATTTTCAATCCTCAAATTTTGCTTTCTCTCTTTAGATTTCTTAAAATCAAATTCGAGTGAGGTGTATGAAGCTTTTAATGCATCATGCTCATCAATTAATTTTGAATGCTTTCTGTTTAAATCATCAAATTCATCAAGTAGAGCCATGTGATTTGAATCAATCATAGAATGATCTTTGAGAATGATTTCATGCTCTTTTTGTATATTTAAAAGTTTCAACTTCAAACTAGCATGAGTTTTCTTAAGTTTTTTGTATGATGCATGAATTTTCTCACAAATTTCAAACAATTGATCATAAGTTGGTTTACATACCTCTTCTTCATCACTTTGATCAAGATGATCTTCCGCCATTAAGCAGAAGTTTGTTGTTTCATCTTCAGGTTCAGTCTTTGATGAATCAGATGCAGAATCCACCCAAAACACCTTTTGAAGTCTCCTTTTGTCCCTTCTAAACTTTGACTTCTCCTCACTCTTTTCCTTGCTTGTTTGCATCTTAAGTGTAGGGCAATCAGCTTTCACGTGTTCGGGCTTCCTGCATTCATAACAAATCACTTCAGAAGATCCTTTAAAATATTTGTTATCCTTACATTTTCTCCAATTTTGATGATGCTTTTGCTTCTTCCTTAGAAAGCTTTTGAATTGCCTTGTGATTAAGGCAAAGTGATTGCTTTCAGACCTGGAAGAGTCAGAGTCCGATTTGTTGGCATTTAGTGCCATTGTTTTCTCCTTTCTTTTCTCATCTGCATCAAGATTTCTTTGATTCCCCCTTGCTCGTAAGCAATGAGTGAGCCAAGTAAGTTATCAATCCAATATGTGTTTAAATCCTT
>NW_021337249.1:0-289 GCF_001605985.2 Dendrobium catenatum
AAAAAAAGTTATGGTAAAAAACAACTTTTTCTTACAAAAATTTCTTGAAAATCTGAAATAGTAGTTGTCAAATAGAAATTATGATTATGATCTGAAAAACAAAGTCATAAGAAAGCTGTCCCAAACGAAACTTTAATTCTACAATATTCAAATAATAATTTTTCAAAATTTCAATCATAATTTTTTAAAAAATATTTTGTTATAAGCAAATGAAATATATGATAGCTATTATTTAATTGTATCATTATTTTTCTTTCCCTTTATAAATATAATTTCAACTATCTAAAAA
>NW_021337250.1:0-462 GCF_001605985.2 Dendrobium catenatum
ATTCTTTTAAAATAATCTTATGAATTTCCCTAGCTTCCTAGAGTAATAAAATCATGGATTAGTCATTTTTTGATCCATTAAAAGTTATATGATTAGCGCATTAGAGCTATTGGAGGTATAGGGAGTTAGCAAATTATTCATTTCCTATGATTTCTCAAATACCTCATAATGGAGAGAGTTTAAAATTTAATTGGAAAATAGATATAATTTTCATGAATATGGACATAACGAGATGATTGAAAATTGCATTGTAGATTGCCCGACATCCACTAAAAAGAATTAGGCAGTGATTGTATAAATGGTTCCTATATGGTGACTAAAATGGTGATCATGGTGAGAGTTAATGTATATTTACCTTCAAAATTATCTTTATAGTATACATGATAATGAAGCTTAACACTAGTCTTCTCAAGACTTACGAAGATCGATAAGGAGGGTTATTATGTCCACATAATTATATTT
>NW_021337251.1:0-222 GCF_001605985.2 Dendrobium catenatum
AGTTGTCATCTTTAGTAGCAATGGAATAATGGGAAACAAAATGCTAGACTTTTGTTAATAGTTTGTTCAATCCTTATGAAATCTGTGAGGATTTCTTGAGTTCATTTGTGTAAGCTTCACTAATGGTTATTTCCCATAATCAGTTAATGTGTTTTTTGTCTTTCTTTTCAATATGATATTGACAATAAAATGAAACAAGTTATTACAATCTCTTTGTTTTGT
>NW_021337252.1:0-278 GCF_001605985.2 Dendrobium catenatum
CTCATTGTCCCTCCAATAAGCCAGATCCTTACAACCAGGAAGTTCCCAACTCAAGCATAAAGACCATGAATTTGCAAAAACTTTTTTTTGTAATATGTAGACCAACAGCAGCTATGCGTATGGTACATCCATAGGCCACTGTGATAGGAGAAGAACGAACTTGACAAAGACCACGGTCAGCATTTGCAGCAATCTCTATAACATCGAGAATATTTGCTGTTTTGAAAAATAAAAACAGTTAGGAATTGAAATTTAAAATGAAGACAATTTGTAAAATT
>NW_021337253.1:0-289 GCF_001605985.2 Dendrobium catenatum
GAGACGGTCGAGCTAGGGCTAACTAATTAGTTGTTCTACTATTTTTCAGATTTCAATGATGTTAACTCATTAATTCTTATAAAATTTTAATTCAATCAACGAAGAATTTATCATATTCAGGCTTTTGATAAAAAAAAAACTTTATTTGTTTGTTCCTTTTGATGTTTTTTAGTATCTTTTATTTGTTGTTTTCTTTTTTCTTTTATAGTTTTCTTTGTTTATTATTATTTTTTGCTTTTTATATGATTCCCTTATGTTGTTTTATTTTCAATTGTATTTTCCTTTTAAT
>NW_021337254.1:0-4954 GCF_001605985.2 Dendrobium catenatum
TCGTAATCTGATCTTCTTTGCAAGCTTCATCCTCAACCTCTGCTCAAGCAACATTTGTTGTTTTGATTCCAAGGGAAGGCTTTCAACTGATACAGGCTTGTCTGATCCTTCCAAGGGTGGCAGTTCTGATCCACTTGCATCATTTACATTAGTATCCAGAGAAGTATGAACTACCATAAATGTTCTTTTAGGAACTCCATAAAAACCAGGAACTATAATTCCATGACAGGACACTTTTTGCCAGGTGGAGTATTTCCTCCATAATTTCATTTCTGGGAATAAAAAAAATGAAAATCAAATTATCAAATGAAACTCCAAATTTATTTATAAGGAAAATTCATTGGAACAATGAAGTTAGGGAACTGGCAAAAGGACCAGAAAGGCCAAGTTGGCTGGGAGGTTGAAAGCTGACCAGTATGAAATCAAACTGATTCATTCCTAACTATTTGCAATCTTATTATGAAAGAAATTCTGAAAAAGTGTCATTAGAAATGAACGGTAAACAACCTTTTAATATTAAGAGAAAAGCCCACAATAAGAAACTACGATGCATTTAGTGAGATTTTAGGAATTTTTCTAAGGGCTTTCCGTTGATCTACCAATCAATTAAAGGCACACTGAGAAAAATGACTTTTTCCTCTCAGATCCACTTTCTTGCTGAGATTAGCAAGGATGCTTTTTGTTTTGGAACCCCTTTTAGGATTGCAGAAACTCAAATTCGTCTTGATTTCTCCTTCAACAAACAGCTTGCGTTTTTCTGTGGATAACAACCAGATGATTTTTCCATTGCTGGAATGCAAGACGGAAAGCAGTAGTAAAAAACAACCAGCAAAAAAGCAAGGCAGCATGCAGCAGTCAGCAATTAGAAGCTTAAGCAAATTGAACAACAAAAGACAGAAGTTAAATTTACAGCAGCAGCAAGGGCATTAGTAACAAGCGGCAGACAATGGCAGCAATGCAATGGTGAAGCATAACGGCAGGGAGAATTACAAACCTTCAGCTTACTGCTATAGTGGACACACCGAAGCCTGCAACTTGCTGCAGGACAGGGAAAACAAAGTCTGTTCATGGGATTTTAGAGAAGAAAAGGAGAAGGAAAAGAATTTTTTTTTAGGAGAGCAAGAATTCTCTGATTAATTTCTTATGGATTTCAAGACTATAAATAAGAATTTACAGCAGATTTTTAATATAATCAACTTATCCAAACAAAATAAAAAATTAATTTATGCTTATTTGATAGGAAATACTTGAGTCCGCAAGTAACCCTAAGGTAATACTTGAGTTCGCAAGCAAACCTAACCAAAACGGATGAGCAAACAGCAGATTTTCTGCTGTTTACAGCAGAAAACAGCACAAAACAGAGAAATACGGATGAAAAATCTAAAACCAAACCAAGCAATTCACTTGTATTCCACTAGTAGATGAATAAAAATATCAAAGATACAATTGTTCTTTAATTCGAGAGGAAGAATAACTCTCCAAATCTCCGGCAACGCCAAGAGCCCAATGCCAAAGAACCCTAGATATCCAATCTCCTTCAAATTCAAGATGATCTTTCTTTCCCTCCTAATCCCATCATTAACAATAATGGAGAACTACAAATTACCTAAACATCCTTTGCATTCAAAAATTTTCCCTCCCACCCTTGCATTAAGCCCACGTGGGCCCCCCTTGGACTTCCGACCCCCTCTCTCCCGTGCTACTTCCGCCGGGTATAGACCCGGACTGGTCCAGCCGGCCCCTCCTGGGCCGGCATAACATTATACTGCTAAAATCTGAGATTTGAACCAATATTCTGTTTATGAAGGCTTGATCTCCCTCATTTGAAGTTTGACTAATTATCTGATTTAGCCTATGGACTTTTGTAACATCCTATACATTCTTAATGGTGTGATATGAGAATTACCATCCTTGGCAACTATGGAGAAATCAGATATTTAAATTTAAAAGAACGCGATTGATTTAATATTTTTACAATCTGATGGCAAGATCATGATTATAACTGATGGATCACCTACTAATCTTATGGTCAAATCATGGGTCCTCACTTAGGAGAATTTCATACATATGAAATCAAAACTTCATGTGCAGTAAGGCTTAGTTCTAGCTTATTATACCACGTCCTTGTCTTTAACAACAAACCTTATAGAAAGTTTCTAAGATATTTCAGAAACATCTTTTGAGAGCTTCGTAATTGATGGAGCTTAGATAGCATTTCCACTTTAGGTCCCTCCTAGAAATGTACGAAGTCATACCTCAAGTGTACTACTTGGTTTGACATATTTCTATGGTAATATTTTGTCTTTGAAGCGTGTCAAATTTGATGAAGCATTAATTTCTTCTCATCATGCTTGCATTGGCAAGATGGCAACTCTTCAAGCTCCTTCTACAGTAATGAAGTCTTCTCCACTTTTGCTATGTCTTTGTCCATTGCTCTTTTAGAAGATGATTTTCTTCCTTTTGGATGTCTTTGGATGGCTGAAGGTACGTCATTCTGTATTTGCATGAGGTTTTACGTGACCTTAGCCACTCCTAGAATGCCTTCCCTAGCTAATGTTGATGACTAACTTTATGTACATTGGAAGATTTGGCAATGATTTGTTGGTGATAGTCCATTATGATGCTCCTCAATCAGTTTATACATCTGAATGTCACCTTCTTTGTCCAGTATAGAGACAGCATGACTTCACTTTACCTCTTCAACAGGGCGGGCCAACATCAACAGGAATTTCTGACCTGCATTGATGAGTCCACCAGCTTACATTGTTATTACTGCATCTGCCATTGGCGTGCAATGGTCTTTTCTCAGTAAAAAGGTATTTCCTTTGTAAATTGTCACTGATAAGGTTGTCAATGTTGCATCAAATTTGAAAAGGCCCATAGAACTTACTAGAGCAATTGATTTTGTAATTGGGAGAGCCATCACAGTTCTTCCTTACTTTTTTTTTTTTTAACTTTCTTCGGATAGATATTGAGCCTTCTCCTTCTATCTTCATTCTTGTGCTTTATGGCCATGGAATCATGCTTTTCTTCTTGAAATTGATGATTGGGAACAAGTAAAATTCATTTGCAATTAAAAAAATAAGTTATGAGGTGTATTTTGCCACAGCTTGTACCGCCCCATAATTTATTTGTAAAGTGATTGCCTACTGTTAAAATTTTGTGATGTATTCCTACATGGATTGCCCTCGCTACTGCCTCAAACTATGCTACTTCCACCAATCTTCTACATTATTCCATTGGGAAGAATTCTCAATATATAAGCTACTTGAACAACCCCAAAGTCACCACTTAACAGTCATTCATCTTTAGATGAGCGTTCCACAACACATAGGCATGATGGCTTAACTTAATCAGACAAAGATAGTATCATCATGACTGCTATACATACAAAAGATGAAGTAAATCTCCAATTGATCAATTCATAAATCCAATTTCTTGGCATCGATTGTCCTATCATTAAGAAAAAATATTCACTTTGGCTCTAACTTTAAATGTTTGCATCCTTCCTTCTTTAGTGGTAGTCATATCCTCATCTTCATCATCTCCAACCATGAATGCAGTTGGCAAAGAAGGAGGATACAATTTGGCCCACCAGTCATAGAAGTAGTTATTTGCTTTGTCATCCACTCCACGATGGTCATTTGCTTTATTAATACAGCCACTTGATCATCTAGAATAATTGTTAACCATTGATTGGCTTTCTTTAACTTCTTTTTCTTCTTATCTCTTTCTCAACATTCGATGCATCTCTGAGACAAAAGTGCCTCTCCTTTGTCTTTATATCTTCCCTTTGTTTGTATCATGCATAAAGGATTGATGCTCTGATACAAACTTAAGCTGCAGTCAACCTCTTAACAATGTGATGAAATTTCACAATAAGAGGCTAGAATGGAGAGAAGAAGGTTTTAGGAAATTTTCAAGATTTTTTTGTTTATCTATCGATCAAATAAAGATACCTTGAGCATTATTTCACATTGTAAATTGATTTACCCTCTCAAATCTTTTTCATTCTTGATGAAAACAGCAAGAATACTCTCTGTATTGAACTCCTGGTTGGATTACAGCAACTCCCCTTCATCTTAACTCAAATATACAAAATCATGTTGTGAGAATTTTATATATTTTCTTCAGTTTTATGTTTAGAGCTTTCAATTATGTGATTATGTCTACTGATGCATCCAAAAGATTAATAAATATTTAGCTATCATAGTTGTTTGTATGATATGTTCGGACATGAATGTGTCTTGAGTTTTAAGATTGAATGCAAGGGACATGCCCTAAATATCACATGGTTTTTTCGACTCAAAATAACTCCAATCTCATTCAGAATTCGACTTGATCAAAATCAACAAAACTCATTAGCATAGCTTTTGCCGGTAATTTCTCATTTTTTTCTTTCAATTAGAACCACCTCGAATTCAAAATTTGGCTTATCCCAATTTTGAACAAGTAGAAGAAAAAAAATGTTCGTAACAGCCGCCATGCCCGTAGAATAAGTTCGCAACAGGGAAATCACATAAAACACAAAAAGCAAAAAACAAAAAAAAAAAAAAAAAAACAAAAAAAAAAACTTCAATCAATGTGCTTCACAAGAGAACCATGCCAAAACAAGCAGATCATCTGCTATCATCGAGAATCACAGAAAGAATGGAGCTCAAAACGGATAAAGTGAGAGACTACCGAAGAAAGAGGGCGCCATTGGGAGAATGGGAGGACTTCTTATCCCCGTAGTTGTGTTTGCTTGAGTGAGAACGAAGAGGGAGGAGATTGGAGCCAGCGAAACCGCCATGGTTGCCGCAGCTGCTTCTGATTCTTCCTTTTCGATTTGATAGATCGAGAGGGCGCGTACGAACATTATCCGATATCGACTTGCATGGTTATGGTCATTTGGACCGGGTTCAAACCGGTGCCGTCCAATAATCATTTAAAAAAAGATATATATATACATCCA
>NW_021337255.1:0-353 GCF_001605985.2 Dendrobium catenatum
GATTTAGACATATACAAAATGTAAATAAATTTAATTGGGTTGGGGTCTCCTACAAGTTATCTGAGAGGACCACAAGGCTTTCACCAACCTCTCATATCCTTGTTGTTTATTTTCATCTAAGTTCATTTTGATGATTTGCACCAAGGTCATATTGAAGGCCTCAGCCAAATCATTAACCCATGGGTAATAGATTATTGAGTATCTCTAATCAATACCATGACATTTTATATAATTATTTTTTTTTCTGTTGGCTTGAATAGGGATTCATTATCTGATTATGATATGGTCACGAAATAATCTAATGACATGTAGTGACGTTACATGATGTAGGGAAACTGCTTCCACCCACTTGG
>NW_021337256.1:0-307 GCF_001605985.2 Dendrobium catenatum
GCAGAGCGTCGGGCCTTCAGCAGAACGTCAGGCCTTAAGCAGAATGTCGGGCCTTGAGCAGAGCGTCGAGCCTTCAGCAGAAAGTCGGGCCAGAACGTCGGGCCTTCAAGAGAATGTTGAGCCTTGAGCAGAATGTCGGGCCTTGAGCAGAATGTCGGGCCTTCAGCAGAGCGTCGGGCCTTTAGCAGAACGTCGAGCCTTCAGCAAAATGTTGGGCCTTGAGCAGAATGTCGGGCCTTCAGCAGAATATTGGGCCTTCAGCAGAACGTTGGGCCAGAATGTCGGGCCAAAACGTCGGGTCTTGAGG
>NW_021337257.1:0-283 GCF_001605985.2 Dendrobium catenatum
TTTTTTTTTGCACATTAGATCCATAACGAGACGAAAAATGATTATCATGACACCTTATAATTATCCACTAATTTGATCACAAACCACTTGAGAGAATGAACAAATACTAAATTTAAAGGATCAATTTAGACAAAGCTCTATCGTAATCAAGCATTGCGATAACCACAAACATCTTCATCATGACATTCATAATCATTTAGGCTGTCTCTAATTTTTACACCTGAAAGTTCAATCTCAATTTAATATAAACTGAACCATGAGACTTATTGCATTCCCCCATATT
>NW_021337258.1:0-719 GCF_001605985.2 Dendrobium catenatum
TTTCTCTAAGATTGCCTTATGTGCTAACGTTTCAGGTTCACACGATCGGATTACAATTTAGAACCAGCTCAAGATTGGGTAGACTAGGTCTGAGTCAGTTTATATTCTTTTTCTTTTCTTGAGTATGTTGTATTTGATGTGGGACCTATTGATTTGTAACTTGGAAGATTTCATGTTATTCTTTAAAATATTTCTTTTTTTGGTAATATCGGCCGGGACAATATTTATATCGTCCTGGACGATATGTCCAAAATCAAAAACCTTAATTAGGGCATCCTCATTAAGGCAGCCATCATAAACACATCGTCCTGGAAGATACTTGTATTGGCCAGGACAATAATCTCAATTTAGAAAGAATCAGTCGCCATAATTAGTTTAGGTATTATTTATTTTAGAAAATCGGCCAGGATGATATTTATATCGTCTAGGACGATCTAACTCAATCATGCCTAAATTAATCTGGTATTATTTGGAAATCATTAATGGTTGATTGATATGATCACATCATCCGAGACGATCTAATGATCGGCCAGGACGATGGCCTGGACGATTGACTTTGGTTGGCACCAAATCAGGGCGATGATCAGGACGATTAAAATTAGTTTTAAACTAATCATCTGGGATGATCGTTAGATCGGCCAGGACGATATAACCAATTTGTTTATGATCATCCCAAATCGTACCAGGCCGTTGAGCTGAATTTGAACTAATCGGCCAGG
>NW_021337259.1:0-315 GCF_001605985.2 Dendrobium catenatum
TTCCGCTGTGTGCCGGGTTTTCGAGCTTTCACTGCATTCTGGTTGTTAACTTAGAATTGATTGAATGTCTCTTTATTTATTTACTGCACTCTGTTGAGCATTTAAATTTCAAATATATCAACTGCTTGAGAATGAATATTAACTGCTTGAGATTGAATATTAACTGCTTGAGATTGAATATTAACTGCTTGGGATTATTTATATAACTGCTGATTATTAGGATAACCCTGCAGGATCGAGTCTAGACTTTTCAATTTTGCTTAATGTAATTTGATATATTTTGAGTTGTATTTAAAGTGACTTGAGTTGGGATGT
>NW_021337260.1:0-219 GCF_001605985.2 Dendrobium catenatum
TTTAGTATGAAAATTGTATTAAAATATATGTATTAAAAGATTGTATTTAAATTCACATAAATTCATATTAGTGATATTTTTATATGATTTAGAAGATTGTATTTCAATTCACATAAATTCATATTAGTGATATTTTTTATATGATTTAGAGATCATATAAGTAAATATAAAATTTTAGCTGTTAGATAGGTAAATCCTCATGAACTCAGAACAAAAATA
>NW_021337261.1:0-299 GCF_001605985.2 Dendrobium catenatum
TTTGATTATCTAAAATTTTCTTAAATATAAAGATTTTTTTAAAAATTTTATTTAAATTTCTTTTTTTTATTTCTAAAAAATTGATGATAAGTTTGCATGGGAGAACATTTAGCGTATAACTTTTTAAATGTTATAAAGATTGGGATTATAAATATTTTTTTAGAAATTTTTCATTTGATATTTTGTAATTTATATGGTTTTTATTGAATAAAAAATAATTTTGTCTTTGAAAGGTAGTGATATTGTATGATAAAAGTCTTAAAATGCTATTTTGCATAATCTTTAATAATTTGGCTATG
>NW_021337262.1:0-565 GCF_001605985.2 Dendrobium catenatum
GCCATTTCTTTAAATTCAGGCCATTCCAGCCATATTTTTCACCTCACACCTCTTCTTCTCATGTGTTTTCTTGCTAACTCCTTACTATGGCTGGTAGGAAACGAGTTCGACAAACTTCTGGGAGTTCTTCGAGGGCTAGGATTGACCCTCATTTTAGGGAGGCAGAAGATGAACCTGCTTACCATCGATATAAAGAATGTGGGATAACTGTCACCAGAGTCATCAATCCTGTCCACCTTTCGTATCCGATAATGGATCTTTTCGCTCACTCTTCTCTTTGTTTCATTCTGTCTCTCGCTTTCCCTTTCATTCTGAGCTCCTTCGTGAATTCTTTTCAAATCTTTGCATAAATCCTACCTTCACAGCCCTAACCTCCTATATGAATCAACGCCCCGTCGAAATCTTATATCAGAACTGTGTTGAACTTCTACAGTTATCCACCACCGGGGATAAGCTGCACATAATCATTTCGGATCCTGATTTTGACTGGTCCACAGCAAACCATTTTCTTCGCTAGACCAATGCACCTTTTCATGTTGGAGAGACTAGCTCTTTAGTCAAAGAT
>NW_021337263.1:0-238 GCF_001605985.2 Dendrobium catenatum
CGAATACGTGTTCAAATCCTTAGATTCAGTTATAGCAGTGATTTTAGCATCATATGATGAAGGCAAGCATCTCAAAATTTTGTTTACTTTTTCAAAATTTGAAAGTTATCTTCCTAGTGCATGCAGTGAAGTAACTATCTGAGTAAACCTAGTATATATGTCAAAAATTGATTCATGAGATTTCATACGAAAAAGTTCGTAATCATGCAAGAGAATGTTCAAACGAGATTGTTTAACT
>NW_021337264.1:0-346 GCF_001605985.2 Dendrobium catenatum
GCTTCCTTTAGTAGCTCATAAAAATTAGTTAAAATTGCTTAAGACATGTTATACTTGGTGGTAATGATAATTATTCCGATAGCTACATATACCTTTGAGTGATTATTATAACCTTCCCAAAGAGATTGTTTTGCATCACTTAATACATCATAATATTTTTTAGCTTCACTATTTAGTTCCTCCTTAATATAAAAATTAAACAGATATTTAATATAAAATAAATCTATAATTTTAATAATTTGTAGGCCACAAGCATCATAAACCATGCCTTTAATTTTATTTCATTGCTCATTATGTATATTAATTGAACCAATTGTTTTCGCCCCGTATAGTGCATTTCTATATC
>NW_021337265.1:0-481 GCF_001605985.2 Dendrobium catenatum
AACAGTTGGTGAACCTCTGGCGCCGCCTCCTTCAGCCGCAAAATTCCCGTGGTAATCGAAATTCAAAAAACCTGAAAGATTTCTCTCTCTAGAAAATCCTTAGAGCATCTTAGCAGAACCGTCTGAGGAAGTTTACTCTCACAAAATGTTTCCTGACTTTGTGTATTCTTCTAGAAAAATTCTATTTTTAAGCCTTTTTTAAAAACTGCTTCATATCTGATTTAAGCATTTAATTGAGTCGCCTAGCATACATTACATTAGTAACAAACTTAGAAGTGTCTAAAACTTGAATTGCATTAGCTTAGACATCAAATACCCAACATGTCAAAGGGGCCAATTAGGATCTATTATAGATGTCAGTGTTATGACTCAAGCTCACGAGTTTTATGTTTTTGATGATAACAAACATTTTTATATCTCATAGTATTTTTTATTCTATATTTGTTTGTGTGTATACTAACATTTCAGGAATACCATGCAA
>NW_021337266.1:0-305 GCF_001605985.2 Dendrobium catenatum
GTGTCCTAGCTAATGCTATGCAAAACCTAGACTTACCTCGACCTGGATTGGGGAGCCAGCTAACCACCTAATCGCTTTAAAGCCATGCTATCCAGTCAATTATGAAAGATGGGTGGGTGGCACGGTTATTGAAAATAGGACCGACATCTAGGGGAATTCCTAAGTGGTCCTGGACTTATGTGGGTCAGATGCTCCTAGCTAATGCAATTAAATTTTAATTAAATTTATTTCTAATGCAATGCATTCTAGTTGAAATGTCAGCTCATGGATGCTATGGAATTTTAAAAACAGGCTTATAGAAAATA
>NW_021337267.1:0-425 GCF_001605985.2 Dendrobium catenatum
TGAAGAAACATATTCCATTGGCCAATCTTTAGATCTTTTATTTGTTAATTGGTTGAAACAGGGGATCTGAGATAGAATATAGACTATGCGTTTTCCTCTTTAAAGGAGGATGAGGGCAGGGCATCAATGGTCCAAGCTATAGAAGGAGAGGGGATAGGCTCGAGCAAAGCGAGAGAAAGAAAGTAGCTCGAACCAACTGGTTATCTGACCGCCCCAAAGTATTTATATTAGATTGAGTTGGATTGTTTTTATGTGTGTTAGTTTTTCCCGCTTGCGGGAAAGATCTTTATCTAGTGAAGTATGTTACCAAGCGCAATAAGATCAAGCTTCCTATTTGGATATATCTTGTTTCCTATTTGGATAGATATCTATAATCTATGAATTATATAATATAGGGGGCCCTTTACCTTTTTATATAAATAGAC
>NW_021337268.1:0-254 GCF_001605985.2 Dendrobium catenatum
TCATCAAAGTTGGAGAAAAGGTAAGGATCTTAAACATATTAAAAAATCTTCTGATATTGTTTGTTTTGAATGCAGGAAGCCTGGACATGTGAGAACTGACTGCCCGACACTTAGAGATCAATCAAACAAAGGAAGAAGAGAGGAGAAAGCTAAGTCTAGGAAGGACAAGAAGAAAAACCAAAGGAGCTTTTTGGCAGAATCTGGTACTGACTCCTCGGAGACTGAATAAGAGGAAGAAACTACAAACTTGTGTT
>NW_021337269.1:0-1013 GCF_001605985.2 Dendrobium catenatum
TGTAACACTTAAACTTAGTGACATCTGAAACATCCCATAATTTTCTAGGAATTTTTAGGAGTCTTTAGGCCCCTTAATTAACTAACCCTAATTAACCCGCTAAATAGGGCCCCGAGACCTTCCGAAAATTACAATAAATACATCTTAGGTCAGAAAATTACCCATGATACCTCAAACTGACCAGAATATGATCCTTGACCTTAGATAAATAGGGCTCCCTAGTTTGACCTCAGGTTGACCCCTTAATTTGACCATAGGTGGAATTCACCATTTTGCCCTTAATAATTCATTAAAAATTAATAAAAATCACAAATCTTCTCCAAACACTTGGGAACACTTTTTCTGGTCATTCTTGACCTTTGGAGTGATTCCAATCAGTTTGGAGCTGATTTGGAGCAAAACAATAAAAAAGGTTATTTAGTAGGAAATTTAGAAAATTCCCTTAAATACCCCGATCTTTAGAAATCCATAACTAATTGTAGAAAATTCCAAATTAGGTAAAATCACTTGAATTAGACTCTAATTAGGGTCTAGTATTTATTAAAAATTTTAGGTTTTCAGAAACTGGCCTAGATTAGAAAGTCAACTTTTCGGTCAACCCTCGTCTAAAGGATAGGGCCCGAAATTTAGAAAATTCATAACTTGGCCTAGAAAACTCCGATTTCAGCCTACTACCTGTCTGACTACTCGTATTAAGGTCTAGTATTTTCCTAAGGTGATAGGAGATCCATATTTAGCCTTTTTCCCATAGTGACTTTTTGGACCCTTAGTCTAGTTCCTAGGAGGACCCGGGACTTTCCAAAATTGGCTAATGCACTTAAACTTTAAATATCAGTATCCTAAGCTCTTAAAACTGATCAACAAACTAAAATATTTAAAATGGACCCTAATCCACTAATATTTGAATTTCAAATAAAATATCCTTTTCAGACCCCGAACAAATCTGAATTCTAGAAAACTTTAACTAACTATCCTGCTTATGACCTATCCAAACCACACCAGCCTTACACACA
>NW_021337270.1:0-260 GCF_001605985.2 Dendrobium catenatum
TTTTTCAGGGAAAATATATTTCTTATTTAATTTTAAGTTTTTTATTATCTTATAAGTAATATTTTCTTTTTTAGAATAATAAATGCAAAAAAAATTTAAATTTTTAATGCTGGAGATAAGCTCGAATGAAAAAAAAAATTGTTAAAATTAAAAAAATTTATTTGGGTCCCTTATAAAAACTTTTTGACTCTGTCATTGGTGGCATCACTTTTATCATGCCTTTGTTTAGAAGTGTTTTTGGTGCTTTGCATAGACCAGAC
>NW_021337271.1:0-299 GCF_001605985.2 Dendrobium catenatum
AGCTCCAAACTGACTGGAATCACTCCCAAAGGTCAGGAATGACCAGAGAAAGTGTTTCCAAGTGTTTGGAGGAGATTTGGAATTTTTAATAATTTTTAATGATTTATTAGGGGCAAAACGGTAATTTTCACCTAAGGTCAAATTATGGGTCATCCTAGAGTCAAACTAGGGAGCCCTATTTATCTAAGGTCAAGGATCAGATTCTGGTCAGTTCAAGGTATTATGGGTAATTTTCTGACCCAAGGTGTATTTATTATATTTTTTGGAAGGTCTCGGGGCCTTAATTAGCGGGTTAATTA
>NW_021337272.1:0-1992 GCF_001605985.2 Dendrobium catenatum
CTCTATCTATACAACGTCGTGATGCCAAATTTCAATGTCGTAAGTCAAGGGAGTGTTACATGGACGTCGCAGCGCTCAATCGTCTGCAACACTTTTGCGCTATAGTGGTAATTATTTAGGCCACGATTTGTTAGTGAAGCAACATGTTAATTCATTAAACAACGATTCCATGCCAGCAAGAGTCGCAGTGGAGGAAACCCTTCAATGTTGCAAGTGTCTCGAGTGCTGCAGCGCCATAATTTATATTTTTTGTGTCTTTCTATAAATAGTATATTTGTAATGTTAGTAGAGGAGTTAAGTCACTTGTTTAATTTCAATCTTTATAGTACTTCAAATTCTTTGATTTTTACTTAGGAGTAACATCTAAGGGAATTCAAAGAAGTACTAGATACATTCAGTTATAGTGTTTGGCTTGTATTTGTGAAAATAATTTTGTAAGTTCAAGGAGTGTAGAGAAGATCATAGAACTATCCAATTATATCTTTTCATTTGTACTTTTTTTCTTTTGTGCAAATAAAGAAAATAAATTTGCTTCACTTGTTCTTCATGTATTGCTAAATTTTCTAGTTTTGGATTAATGGTATAAATAAAATATAGAGTACTAATGAATTCTCTTTATCAATAATTTCATGTTATTTTCAATATATCATGTCTTCATTTAATGCACATAGTGGCCATATGTGTAGTTAATATCAGGTATAATGTGGAGCCTAGGAATATAAAAGCATGCACAACTAGATATGTTGGATTAGTATGATGCAAACATAGTCATAGTGCTTGTCATGTATCAAATTTATAGAGATGAATTATCATGAGGGGATTTTAATAGCATGCGCTTTACTTACTCTTCTAATATTTTCATAGGGTGACATAATATGGGAGTTTGGAGTGGTATTCATGTTAAAAGAGTTTAATCTTTCATTTATCTCTTCATGCTTGGCTGAGAGGTCGGTGATGCATATGCTCTGAATAACATCAATTCAGTGGGTCTAGGCCACCCTTCTTTAGTTTATGTTTTTTGTGTAGCAGCAGGTGCGAGGGGTGATCAAAATAAATAATAGTTATTCCCTATAATTGCTCTCACTAGGGGTGAATTTCTGAGTTTTCAATAATTTGATAGAGAAGAGATGGATCCTAGTGAGCCTAGGTCTTCTAGAGGGGCAAGGATTATTAGCAGTAGGAAGGGTGCTAAGACTCCTAAATATTTAAGTGATTAGGTGGTAGACTTGAGTGGGAAAATGGAGAATGTGATTATGTTTTGTAAATAGTCATGAGATTGGCAATTTGAAATGAAAATGTGGATGGCTCATATAATGGATCAACAAGAGATATAACATTAATACATATCTAGTTTTAATAAGGCTCTTGTTGGAATGTTAAGAAATAATCCATTTTCTAAAATGCCAGAGCAATATGAGTTTTCTTCTATACATGAGTACCAACCCTTTATTTGGTAGCCTGGAGAGAGAGATAAAGAGAAGGAAGAAGATGATGAAGACCTTGATTCTGAGGGTTAGGCTTGAAAGAGGGAAGAGTGAGAGATTGATGTTTTTAATTTGATTTGTTGCATTTTCATTTTATTTTATTTTTCATTTTCATTTATAGTCCGACTGAAGAGTTAAAATTTAGCGCTTCTAGGAGGCAACCCATGTATGTGTGATGTTGATATCAGTCATGTTAATGTAATATTATGTCATATTTTATTTTCAACACATATTTTATGCGTTCTTTATAACTCATATGAAAGTTTGTGCTTGTAGCATTTATTTATATATTTATATACATATTAGCAAATTTTCTTCATACTTAAATTGTTATTGTCCTCCAATTACTTTTATATTCTGAGCAAATAATTAATCTTTGGAAAATTGAAAAAAATAAAATATGAAAATTAGGATAATAATAAATCTTAGATCTTAGTTTGAATAAACTATGTTTATACTTCATAGGTTGAAAAAACTAATACTTAATTCATTCAACCATTTGAGCTAT
>NW_021337273.1:0-590 GCF_001605985.2 Dendrobium catenatum
CCTCCTAGTGACAATGGCGGGGATCATAACGGCAATTTGAATAATGCCAAGGCGGATGAGGACACTGTGGGACCTTGGATTCAAGTTCCCCCTCGCAGACGTAAGGGGAACAAGCCTCTTGTTAAGAATGCTGCGGACCATGCAACTAAGCCTCTGGGAAAGCCCCCGAAACAAGTGGATTTGCTCACGGTCAAGGAACCGGTGAATGTCACCAAGCCCACACGGAAACAGGCCAAAATGGGGATTACTCGCCCATTGTTGTTCTCTGCAGGTACCAGGCCGGTGGGTATGCTGCCCAATAAGTCCATCGGAGGGGTGGGCTTCCACCTTCTGGCTCCTGATCGGGATCTCCCTCGGAAAAGGAGGAAAGAAATTACTGATGAATCTGGCGGCGGGGGCGCCCCCCCAGTAGTTAGTTAATGTCGTCCGTCATCTTTTGGAACTGTAGGGGGGCCCGTAAGAAACAGACGGGCCACTACCTACGTAGCCTCATTACTGCCAATGAGGTGTTTTTTGTCGGGTTGACTGAAACAATGATTGAAGATATCACCAGAATGGAGGTGAACGTGCTGGTTGGTGCCAACTGGGAT
>NW_021337274.1:0-1558 GCF_001605985.2 Dendrobium catenatum
CATGCACGCCTTTCTCTGGCGTGGTGGGGAACAAAATTATTACGGCCGCGGTGTCCTCTTCTAAGGGCACCTACCGTGCACGCTTTTCTCTAACGTGGCGGGAGGCTCAGTTTTTCGTAGTTTTCCTCTAAACGGGGGAGACGCCAGAAGGCTGCCGAAATTTCGGGTAAACATAAAATCATACTTGGGACAATTTGGAGCTTTACTTGGACATTGATTAGAGCATCAAATGAACTTAATTCAAACTCAAACAATCTAATAAGTTCGAATGCAAACGAAACAAGAGAACGGCTCGAACGCAAGTGAACTACAGGGGACTTGTGAACTC
This sequence comes from Dendrobium catenatum, assembly GCF_001605985.2. Taxonomy (NCBI): domain Eukaryota; kingdom Viridiplantae; phylum Streptophyta; class Magnoliopsida; order Asparagales; family Orchidaceae; genus Dendrobium; species Dendrobium catenatum. Next base: position 329 of record NW_021337274.1, read on the forward strand.
AGACCGAATTGAACAGAAGTGAACAATTCGATTGAACTCAAGAGACTTGACGAACTACAAAGGACTATACTCAAACTTGATTTGAGCTTTAATTGAACTTGAACTCATACTTATGTGAGCAAAGACTTGAATCAACCTTGAACTATAAGGAACTCAATTCAAAACTAGAACTTGAAATGAACAAAGACATGATTTGAACTTAAGAGACTACAAGGGGTTTGATTTGAATACTTTGAGCAAGGACTTGAGCTTGCTAGTTGATCACTCAAACTTGATTTGAACATTACATGAGCTTGAACTTATATTGGATTTAAATTAGAACATGATCTTGGACTCATATGACATTGAATATGCAAGCATTAAACTCAAACTTGAAGGAGCATGAGCTCTAAAGAATTTGAACAAGTGCAAGTGGACTCAAATAATTAAATCTGAATGTAGAGAACTTTGATTCGACCTGAAAGAGTTTGTGCTTGGGTTAGAATGAAAGAGTTCATTGAAAGCCAAAGCTCATGATCATAGAGAATTAATCTCTATAGCAATTAAATATCTTGATCATGCAAAGAACAAGGAGCAACGAAGCAATAAAAAGATTTACATTAAAATCTCATTGAACATGAATTTCTCATGAGCAAATGAGGTATTCATGAAGGATCATTATACAAGCATCGATGAGAAAAATCAACACTCAAGATACAATCAACCATCAAAGACAATGGAAGACCTTCATTATACATATAAATAAAATGATATCCATATCACCCACATTGGTTGGTCCACGAATTTGCAAAGAGGATTTGGATGATGCTAATGGAATTGACCCCTAATAAACATGATTATCTCAAGTAGGGTAAAGAAATGATATCAAGTTTATCAAGCATATGACAAACCACCTTCAAAGATAAAGAATTTTCAAGGGGAGTCTATTTGCAAGCAAAAGATGTAGCCTCGATGTGTACTATAACTTATCCCTAGAATATACAGTGACTGATGTTTCCTTTGCCAATCAACTTATGGGCGTAAATAGATGAGTGCAATAAAGATACGACACCTCTATATCAATATAAATGTTCAAAGTTAAACGAACACATTGATTCACTGTAAGTGGAAACGAAAAATATACAGAGGATGTAAGCTCCTACGAATTATCGTAGGAGATTTATTGCACATTCAGTGCATCATCCCCAACCAAAATTAGTTAGTGCACTACGATCCACCTGCAGAAAGCAA
>NW_021337275.1:0-412 GCF_001605985.2 Dendrobium catenatum
GAGAGTTTAATGTTCTCCAAATGGACTCTGGAAAGGATAATGGTCAATTCTATCCAGAACTAACCAATGTTTGGAATTTGGTTGTGGTTTTTTTGTAAACTATGTTAAATTCAACCTTTCTTATTGGAAATAGTCTAGGAACAATATAGATGTGATCTGGAAGTTTTTAGATTTTTTCTCAGTTTTAATATTTTTTTGAAGTTTTAGATCTAACTGAAAACACTTATTGGAAAAACAAATTGTTTTCTATTTATTCTCTAAAAATTTGATTATAGAAACCCCAAATAATTTATGATTATTAAAGTATGGAATGAGGACTAAGAATCTTGTGATTTAGAAAAAAATAGACGTTGCGCTCTGGTGCCTCGGGCGACTCTGGGGCGATCTAGGGCTTCTCCGGTGGGCTTCGTTC
>NW_021337276.1:0-258 GCF_001605985.2 Dendrobium catenatum
GATGATCTCACCGATTCTTTAAATACAGCCTGATTTCAGCCCTATTTTCTTCACACTTTCTTCTCTTTGGCTTTCTACTCCCTGATTTCTTACTATTTCTTGCTTTTTTCCTGCTTATGGCTGGCAAAAAGTGTGCTCAACAAACCTTTATTGCAACTATCCACCATTGGGGATAAGCTGCATAGCCTTGTCTCTGATCCTGACTTTGACTGGTCCACTGCAAATCACTTTCTTAGCCACACAAATGCACCCTTTCAT
>NW_021337277.1:0-273 GCF_001605985.2 Dendrobium catenatum
CCCATTTCTCCCTTGGGTGAGTGTGGCCAACTCAATTAAGACATGTGAAGAGAGAGGTGAGCGTAGGAATCCTCTGTTGAAGTCGGGCTTTGACATTTTGCCTCCAAGCTAATTGGTAGAGTGAAAGAGTCAAGCCAAATCCTTTTGCATATGTTGCAAACTTGCATGCGAGTAATTAACTAGCGTGCTAAGTTTCACAATTTACAAAAGTCTTTTCAATCTCAAACTCAAGATTTTAATTCTTTAAGTGAAATCTCAATTTCTTCCGGATCA
>NW_021337278.1:0-208 GCF_001605985.2 Dendrobium catenatum
ACAATGACAAATCCACAGACTCTAAAATAAAATCACTAAAAAATGGACAAAAATCACAAAAAAATAAACTACGAAAACATAAATATCAATGTTGTAAAAATATTTTTATTTAAGCATTCAAATCAATTACACCAAGCCTTATTCTTAATGTACTGAAGGTATCAAAGGCTGAAGGTTTTGTAAAAATGTCTGCAAGTTGATTTTCAGT
>NW_021337279.1:0-288 GCF_001605985.2 Dendrobium catenatum
ATACTTATACATAGTGTGTATAAACTAGCACATAGTGTGTAAAAATTATGTATATAATTTTTATAAAATTATACATAGTATGTATAAACCTTATGCATAGCATGTATAAATTTGCATATAGTGTGAAAAAATTATGTATATAACATGTATAGATTTATACATGGTGTGTATATTCGTTATATACAATGTGTATAATACTTATACATAATATGTATAAACTTATTCAGAATGTGTATAATACTTACACATAGCATGTATAAACTTATACATAATATGTATAATGTTTGT
>NW_021337280.1:0-250 GCF_001605985.2 Dendrobium catenatum
ACCGGCCAATGCATCTTCTCTCGATGATTCTCTCCTCTCTCCCTCAAGTGTGGAAAAAATGGCTCAAAATAATTGACCAAAACTCTCAGAACTATGTATTAATTAAGTTTTTCACCACAAATTGTTCGTAAAGTAAGGTGATATAAAAAAAATAGAATATTTTTATCAAAATGTAGGATAGTTGTTTTTTTTTTATTTAATAAAAATTATATGAAAAATAATTATTTTTTTTAATTTAATTAACCAAAAA
>NW_021337281.1:0-356 GCF_001605985.2 Dendrobium catenatum
ATATATATATATATATATATATAAAAGAAAAAAAGCTTGAACTCTGGACTCTCTACAAAACTAAAGGAACGAAACTAATGAAACTACTGACCATAGATAAATTTAGCTTTTTTAGCCTGCATGAATAATAAAACCAAACACCAATGATGAAAAACAACCTCTTAATACCAATTTGGAAATGCAACATTAACAACAAAATGGACCTTGATAAATCAAAGAAAAATAGGCCTTTTAAACACTAATTTTTGTGACTTGCATCAACACTGACAACAAGTTACATCCACCCGAAAAAAAAAATTCTAAATCACCATTTCAAGGAGCTACAAAAAACCATTTTTAGGTATCTACAAACCTAA
>NW_021337282.1:0-312 GCF_001605985.2 Dendrobium catenatum
ATTACGAAACGAACTTCGCCGTCGTGTATGAAACATTGAAGTTACCCAACAAAGGCGCTCAAATTGTTGGGTCGTGGCTTAAGTTGAAATATAAAATTTCCCCCTTCATGAGATGATGATGCGTAAATCAAGATACGTCTAAATTGAGTATGATGTGAGATATCACTTTGCAGATATATATACACACTCAATTATATCTATATATTAAAAATAAAATCTATTATCCAAATTTACTTTTGTGAAATCACATGATGAGTACTTAGTTATTAGAATTAAAATGAATATTATGCCAATAACTTAGACACCTATATT
>NW_021337283.1:0-469 GCF_001605985.2 Dendrobium catenatum
AATTGCTTGCCTAGCTAAAAATGAGGCACACCTCCTATATTCAAAATTGAAAAAGTACCAAAGCCCAAAAAACTAATTTTATTCCGAGTGGTGACACTAAGCCTTCGCTTGTACGAAACAACTTTCTTACTACTTAAAATAACTTTCTAATACAAAATTAATTTTTTTAGATACAAAGTTGCTTTAAAAGCAATAAAAAGCTATTTGAGACAATTTTTGAGACCTCAAAGAGGAGAGATCATTACATTTGGTGTCTGAACTGTCCGGGAAAAATTTCAGACACACCACATCACCCGATTGCACCAGGCCCCGAGTGACATGGTGCATCCAGATTCGTTCGGCCGGATTCGCCTCCAAACAAATCCGGATGCCACATGTAATAATTTTCCTCAGAGTCAGCTGAAACCAGTAGCACAAATATATATAACTATAACAGCACATTTAATAACAAAAAATTATTTTAAATTTA
>NW_021337284.1:0-241 GCF_001605985.2 Dendrobium catenatum
TCAATTTCACAAGCAATTTTTGAAGATGTGCACTGGCTACCTTTGACCTTAGTTAAGGTCCAAATCTCTTCACTAGGAGTCTACTGTATTAAATCCATCATCTTTAAAATCCTTGAACCAATGTTTGATTAATATGATCTAATTAGGCTATCTCAAGTGATCATATAGAATATTGATCTATAATTCAATTCCAAATGATCTCTTAACCACACTAAACCTCTTCAAGAAATTCTCCTAGTGA
>NW_021337285.1:0-345 GCF_001605985.2 Dendrobium catenatum
GGGCAGAAAGAAGCTCCGAGCATAAGATGAACAAATAAGGAGACAGGGGGCATCCTTGGCGAAAACCACAATTCGCCACAATTCCATCCGTTAGCTGTCCATTCACGAATATAGAAAAAATTGGGCTTTGAACACAGCTGAGAACCCAATTCCTGAATCTACAAGGGAACCCCATACGAATCAAAATAAGCTCCAACGTCCTCCAACTCATCTTGTCATAAGCTTGCTTCATATCCACTTTCAATGCCAACATCCCCTTAGCTGATTTTGAAGTCTTAAACTTATTCATCATTTCTTGCCCCAACATACAATGGTCTGAAATTGATCTCCCTTGAACAAAGGCCG
>NW_021337286.1:0-428 GCF_001605985.2 Dendrobium catenatum
TATATATATGCATGTATTTAAATCAAATTTAGTTTATATATTAACCAAGAAAATTTTTGTATATATTTGCAAATAATACACCCGTCAAGCGATGCCCGATTCGATCGCGAATGAACTCATTTGAAAGATCTCGGCGATCTGGATGCACCAAAGCAATCCATTTCGCAAAACGAGGTCCCAATATAAAGATCACATGCACAAAACAAATATGCGCAATAAAGGCTCAAATACACGTAGAATACAAGCCAAATCATCATCAACCCGATAACCCATTTTAAAACTCTGATAAATGACAATATGTGATTAAAAGAAATAAATTCCTAAAGCCGACGATGAATTGCGGTCGAATACATGATGTGCCCCTTCATCAACACAGTGGTACAACATACAGGGTGGATCAATCTATAAAATGCAAAACAAGAATGTGT
>NW_021337287.1:0-307 GCF_001605985.2 Dendrobium catenatum
CTCTATCGCCGCGTATATTCAAGCCCGCAACAATAATATATACACTTAATTATCAAAAATACTAAACAGGAATAATAATTTATAAAAATTAATTTACTTTATAAAAAAATTCAATGAAACCTACATCTCTGTACAAATAAATCCAGAAAAAAAAAATCAAAACTAACTTTTTTTTTTCAAAATCAAATATTTATCCCAATTGTTTTTTAAAAAACGCCCACCGTGCCTCCGTTCAATCGTTAAAAAAAATAATCTGTGGTGCCACGTCACTAAATCTGGCATAGTCGTTGGCATACCAGCGACTGGT
>NW_021337288.1:0-342 GCF_001605985.2 Dendrobium catenatum
CCAGCGGTCGATGCAAGCCCTATGAAACACGTGCCGGCAGTTCCCGAGCTGCCGAACCTCGTCGCTGGCCGCGAATCCACCCAAGCAAACCACGCAGGTCCCCGGGGGCGAATCGCCGGCGAGTCGGGAGAAATCGACGACAGGAAGCTTGTTTTTCATCGACGAGGAGGTCGGCGGTTGGGATTCGGGGGAGGAGGGGTGGTCGGAGGATTGGGGTAAGGGGTTGGATCTGGATTGAGAGGGAGGCGGGGGCGGCGGAGGGCGGAGGCGGAGGAAGATGAGGAGGAGATAGACGGCGAGGCTGATGCGGTTCAGGAGAAAGAGAAGATGGAGGATGGGCTT
>NW_021337289.1:0-231 GCF_001605985.2 Dendrobium catenatum
TAAAGGATTTTATACGACGAATTTTGTGAACGCTTTCTAATGAGGGGTTTTATAAAGCTTCCTTGTTGGAAAGTTTTATACTTTCATACCCCACTCCAAATAAAGAGGAGAATCACTTGATTATTAGGTATTTTGGTAGGGTTTTGTGTCAAAATAAAAAAAAATAGTGATTTTGGTAGATAACTTTTATAGGGTTTTGTGTGACACTTAGTTTAGAAGTTCTTATAAGTC
>NW_021337290.1:0-351 GCF_001605985.2 Dendrobium catenatum
TAAGTTCCGTCAGACCACCTGAGGCCCGAACTTCTGTCGGACCACTACCTGAGGCCTGAACTTCTGTCAGACCACCACCTAAAGCCTAAAGTTCCACCGGACGACCACCTGACGCCTAGACTTCTACCAGACCACCACTTGACGCCCGGAGTTCAGTTGGACAATCACTTGACACCCGAAGTTCCCCCGGACCACCATCTAAGGCCGGACTTTCGCCGAACCACCGCCCGACGTTGAAGATATGTCAAACCAGTGTCAGGCTACCAACTGACGCCCGAATTTTCAAATAGCAACGGAATTCTGTCAGTCCACCAAGTGATGTTGAACTTTCATCCCCGTTTGTCACTAGAT
>NW_021337291.1:0-224 GCF_001605985.2 Dendrobium catenatum
TGAGGGAATTTTATGTGTATTTCTAGAATTAGATGGTTTCATATGGCATGAGCTAGTAGCATGTTGAAGTTACGACATTTGAGAATGAGTAATTGCTAAGTAGTATAAGAGATTTATGCTTAATTCATGTCATGTTACATATAGTTCAAATGAGAATGGGGGCAAGTCTTAAAAGGATCATGTTGTTTTTTTTTTTTTACTTCAAATCGTGCGCATTAAATGTC
>NW_021337292.1:0-224 GCF_001605985.2 Dendrobium catenatum
GGAAGACAGGTATTAGAGCAGTTCTATAAATAATAATATAAAGAAAAGAAAATGCAGTAAATAAAACTAGAACGTACCTTTCGTTACTTGTCGGGTCGTATGTCTTTTGGGTTCTCCTTGGTTCGCAGGTGTGCAGTACCAAAACATAAAAAAAAAATAGCGAAGAAAACTAGCGGACGAGGTAAAACACGACTAAACGCAATGAAAAGAAAAAGAACGAAAAT
>NW_021337293.1:0-240 GCF_001605985.2 Dendrobium catenatum
AATTTAGAGGGATAATTGGATCTTTACTTTACTTGACTGCTAGCTAGCCCAATATCATGTTTAGTGTTTTCTTATGTGCTAGATTTCAATCAGATCCAAAAGAATCACATTTGATTTCAGTAAAAAGAATTTTAAAATATCTGTTAGGAACTCAGAACTTAGGAATTTGGTATCCTAAGTTTAACTCTTCATTTGAAATAATCGGTTATTCAGATTCTAACTTTGGAGGATGTAAGGTGG
>NW_021337294.1:0-252 GCF_001605985.2 Dendrobium catenatum
AACATTATACAGGATAATATAATTTTACATATTGTGCCAATAGTTATTAATAAATATTTTACATCTTGTGCCAACACTTATTAATAAATGTGCGGCAGCAGCTGAAGGGAGAACCATAGAACATAAGATTTTTGAGGTTAGATGTCCGCACATTTATTAGTCAGTGTTGGCACAATATGTAAAACTATATTATGCTTTCATAATGTTTCTTTTTCGTTGGGTTGCAAAAATATCTCATTTTGTTATTTTTTT
>NW_021337295.1:0-378 GCF_001605985.2 Dendrobium catenatum
TAATTTGAGACATTCATGAGAGAATAAGTCAAAATCAATTTATTGGGCTTGTTCTTTGTTTTGTGGCTAAATGAAATATTATAACAAGCAAGCAATTTGTTCTTCTACGTCACGTTTTATAAAATGATTATTTCTTAATAAAGGTCAAAGAAACGAACAATTAGTGAAACAAAGCAAACTAAATCACTAGTTTCATAAAAGCATCTTACTATCAACCAGGAGGTATTGGGTTCGAAGCTTTTCTAGTTTCATAAATTGTTTATCAATCTCTCTATATGTTAAGGTTTAAAAAAAATTGTACAAGAAACCAGCTTTAGAAAGTAGTAAAAGTTGTCCCAAAAGAAGACTAAATTGATGAAATGATAAAATTTCACTAAA
>NW_021337296.1:0-285 GCF_001605985.2 Dendrobium catenatum
ATTCGACGAAAATATTTTATCCCAGACGATTGTCACTCAAAATTTTCAAATTTTTCTACTCAATCAAAAAACTTAAACACAAACACACAAAAAACACAAAATAACGAAAAAGCACAAACTCTAAATAAAGAAAATAACACATACATGTTCATAAACACATAAAAACACACAAACACATTAACTAGTAAATAAACATCAATGTTGTAAAAACATTTTTATTTAAACATTCAAATCAATCACACAAAATATTGTTCTTAATGCACTGAAAGTATCAAAGGCTAAAGG
>NW_021337297.1:0-517 GCF_001605985.2 Dendrobium catenatum
TTATTTTCAACTTATAAAATGAATTCATGTCTTCCAAAATTTGATTTGTATAATTGATTCGATATGTTTTTCTCTCTGATTTATCCTTAAATTTTTTAAATTCTTTTTTAAGATCAGCATATAATGATTTTAAAATCTCATGATTTTTATTCAGATCATCATATTCATAAAGTAATTTCATGTGGTTGTCATCTATTAAAGCATGATCTTTCCTAAGGATTTTATGTTCTTTCTTAAGTTCTTTCAATTCTAATCTTACACTAGCATGCATCTTTTTTATTTTCCTATATGCATCATACATGTATTCAGAAACTCCAAACAATTCATCATAACTTAAGTCACATACCTCTTCTTGATCTAATTGATTAAGACTATCTGCCATCAAGAAAAGATTGGTGACTTCTTCTTCCTTTTTAGTTTATAATGAATCTGAAACTGAGTCCGCCTAAAAAGCTATTTGAAACTTCTTCTTGCCCTTCTTTACAGTTGGTTTATCCTCTACCTTCTCCTTGCTATG
>NW_021337298.1:0-264 GCF_001605985.2 Dendrobium catenatum
TAAACAAATTACAGAATTATAAAACTCAATTAATAACAAATGGACAAAGTTCTGTAGCTTTTCACGAAGCTCTGCACTTTCCTCAAGGAAAGATTCTTTCACCTTACTATTTCCACTTCTCTTCACCGCTTTTTTTTTTCTTTAAATAAGGTAACTGTGCACTCTTCTTAATGAAATATCACGAAGCGGAGAGTCGGAATGCAGCAGTGAGTTCTGCAGCAAAGGGAGAGCTGGTTCGATTCTTAGAAGTCCTTTCCCTTCTGA
>NW_021337299.1:0-215 GCF_001605985.2 Dendrobium catenatum
TTTAACCGATTTCATGAAATCGGCCTGCAAAAAAAAAAAAAAAAAGATGAAGGCCATAATGTGAAATTTGCTTGTTCATTTGAACCAGATGTGAGAGTTTTGGTTTGTAGCTTTTTAGTTGTCTATTATATGCTTGTGTTCCCTCTGTTATCGGGTTTTGGCTGTGGACTACAGCCTGGCCGATGATACTGTGAGGGCCGTCACTGAAGTTTATT
>NW_021337300.1:0-226 GCF_001605985.2 Dendrobium catenatum
AATTGACCCAACATTATTTTGGTCAACTTGAATCTGAACCGTTTTTAAAAATGGGTCAGGTTTTCGACCCGAACCTGACCCGATTCGGGTTTGGGTCAACCCGACCCGACACAAATGACCCAAAGTTGACCTAAAATTGCTAGTTTTTGGGTCAAAATAGGGTCAATCTTCGATTTTCAGGTCAAAACAGGTCAATCTTCGATTTTCTGGTCAAAACTGGTCAATC
>NW_021337301.1:0-1303 GCF_001605985.2 Dendrobium catenatum
AAGCGTGCAAACTCTTCAAGTAATTCAACTTTGCATTTAGTTTTACATCACTTAAATTATTAATTGAGTGCGGTGATTATACATATGTGCGTAATTTGATATTATCATTACATTAAATGAAAGCTTTCATTTGCCATAGCATAAATTAATGCTAAGAGAATTAAATTTAGAATTGTTTTGATTGTTTTCTTGTTTCTGTTGAGTGATCTTTCTTCTCTTCTTTAATATCTAAACAGGGTGTTAATAAGATTTAGTATCTTGAAATTTAAATTTAATCTAAGGCTTAAAAATCATGCTTAAATGCTTGAACTATTTCTGCAAAACACCTTATATGATTTGGTGAAAATATTTCTTGAGGCTCTCTCCTATGTTTTGCATATTTTCTGCTGCAGAAATGGGTCAAATGGTCTGTGGGAGTTGCAACGAGTTGCTTTCTTATCCTCGAGGTTTAAAGTTTGTACAATGTGCATGCTGTCAGACAGCAAATTTTGTTTTGGAAGGTTGGTTTTAGCTCTTTCCTACGATAAATAGTTTGTTTTAAAGATAAAATGGTCAGTCTCTCTCCAAGGTGGCAGTCTATCCGTCATGTCCGTTTTCTTATTTAATAATTTATATTCTTATGGTACTATATTTTAACTTGTTTTAGTAAATATTTGTCATATTCCTTAAATTTAAATTGAGATTATAAAGTGAGAAATTCTCTTTGGTTGATGCAGCATAAGTTCAATCAAGAACTAGAAATATGAGTTGAAATTTAGTGAAGAAATTTACAAGAAATATAGATGGTGTCAAGTGGAAGTTTTTGGAACCAATAAATTGAAAAAAAGACAGACAAGTGTTCTTTTAATCTTAAAGAAAAAAGGAAAGATAATGCTCTGGAGAGAATTATTTTAAGCGTATGAAATATCTGTTCCATATTGTTCTTCACATAATTAACTTCTTGCTGCAACATTTTGTCAGTCATCCTTAAAATTAATATTGTTGTATATTGAAGCATGACCTGACCTGTCTTTTTTATGTCATTTAAGTTGCGTGATTTTGGTCATCCAAGTTGGCAGTTGGAGCCACAAAAATTGAGTGAAGAACTGTTAGACCGGTCCTCTATGGACCAGTCCAGCCGGCCCAATCCATTGGGCCGGCTCAATTCTTTTACCAGAGGAGAAAGCTGGCGGAACAGTAGGGGAAGCAGGCGGAACATCAGAGAAGGAAATAGGGTGGGGTCCACTTGTTTTTCAAATTGATTCTTGGAGCCAAAAGGAGTGGAAACAAGGGCAATTAGGTCCTTTTATGTTATTTTTGAATT
>NW_021337302.1:0-312 GCF_001605985.2 Dendrobium catenatum
TGGTCTAGTAGAAAACAAAATTCAGTGGCTCTATCTATTGCAGAAGCAGAATACATTGCATTAGGAAGTAGTGTGGCACGAGTACTTTGGTTAAAACAACATTTGATTGATTTAAGATTAACTATAGACAATATTCCAATTTATTATGATAATACTAGTGCTATTTGTATTTCCAAAAATCCTATTCAACATTCAAGAACCAAACACATTGACATAAGACATCATTTCATAAGGGATCATGTATCCAAGGGAGAAATTGAACTTACCCATGTTATAACTGAAAATCAACTTGCAAACATTTTTACAAAACCT
>NW_021337303.1:0-284 GCF_001605985.2 Dendrobium catenatum
AATCAAAAATTTTTTTTTTAAAAGTTTGATGTATCTTTTATTTTTCCTTGATTATATGATTTATTTAAAGTTCTTTGTAATTTATTTTATATATTTAGGATGTTTATTTATTTATTTTTCCTTTTTCTAAAATTAGCCCCAAAATAATGGCTAATTTTAGGGCTTAAGTTTTAAATGACCAAATGAGATTAAATTGATATTAAAGTAAATCCTAGGGTTCATCATAGGGGTGTCAATTCGGGTCAACGGGTCGGGTTCGGGTCGAACCCGAAACGGACCCGGCA
>NW_021337304.1:0-492 GCF_001605985.2 Dendrobium catenatum
CCTATTATGTGGCTACCTGAAGTCTATATATATAGGCAAGTGTCTTGTAATATGATGAATTTGAATAAGATTTGAATTTAATTTAGTTTGTTTATTTTCCTGTATCCTAAGAGTGATTCTTAGGTGGTGGATCCTTCCTCCAATAAGTTCTTGGAGGAATCCAACGACGGCCACCGGATCGTCGACGTGAATTCGTCGAGCCCCCTCCGGTCCGATGTCATTTGGCTATGGTCTTCGAACTGGCTTCTTGTGAGGCAGGGGCGGAGGTCGATTGACGAAGGGAAGTAAATTAGAAGCCTGTATGTGGGAAGAAGAAACGAATTACCTTCAATTTCGTTCTCATTTTAATCGATGTGCGGGGTGCGATAGACGAGCTACTGCGCAGGAAATCCTGGAAGAGTACTTTGGAGCCGGAGGCAGTGATTTTGGCCGGATTTCTGTAGGAATCGTGGGGATGATGTACGTGGTAATCATTTTTTTTTTTTTGTAAAG
>NW_021337305.1:0-244 GCF_001605985.2 Dendrobium catenatum
AGTAAATTCTCTTAAGGAAGTAGTTAATAAATGTTTGAGACTCAATCATTCACTAATCCACACTCCCATGATTGTTTTTCATATATAGAATGTATGTTTAAAATTTTATCAAATTGGTCTCCCAAAATTAGATTAATTTAATAATATAGGTAATTTCAAAAATAATTTAAAATAATCATATATTAAATAAAAGAAAATATAATTTTTTATGAAAATAAAATAACTCAAAATAATTCCTTTCATA
>NW_021337306.1:0-378 GCF_001605985.2 Dendrobium catenatum
AATAAGAACTTGCTTAAAATTTTTTCTAAGTCCTATTGGTCTAGGACGAATTTTACAATCGTCTAGGACGATTAGTTCTCTGTAAAATTTTCGTCCAGACGAAATTAAATTATAGTCAATGGCGATTGGTCATCTGGAAAATTTTCGTCCAGACGAAATTAATAATCATCCAGGACGATCTGGTCTCTAAAAAATTTTCGCCCAGACGAAATTAAATTATCGTCCATGGCGATTGGTCCACTGGAAAATTTTCTTCTAGACGAAATAAATAATCGTCCAGGATGATCGGTCCTCTGTAAAAAATTCGTCCAGACGAATAAATTTTCGTCCAAACGATTAACAGACTTAGAACGGTTTTCAGCAGTTTCTAGAACTGAC
>NW_021337307.1:0-298 GCF_001605985.2 Dendrobium catenatum
GAAATTTTATTATAATTAAATATAATTAAATCTTAAATAATTAATCACCAAATATTTCGATTACTAATCCGTGAACTGAGCCTAATTAACATTTTAATAAATCTCTAAGTAGCTTTGAAAATTGAATTTATTTTTAATTATTATATTTTAGATAAATCTAACTTCTTCCATTAATCGAATCATATGCTCCAGTTGGAAGAAATTCATTATACTTTTAGAGAAAATTGTCGAAAGAATTTCAAATTCAGCTGACCTCCTTCGCATTTGGGTCAGGGGGGGCTATGTATCGATTCCCCTG
>NW_021337308.1:0-200 GCF_001605985.2 Dendrobium catenatum
AGCCACCCTTCAAACCAGTAAGAGGCACCACCCATCTTCAACAAAAAACTAACTAGAAAGGGAAGCAGAGATGAAATGGATCCTCAACCATACAGAGAGCCCAATAATAAAAAATATGGTTCCATGTAATAAAAAAAGGGACAACACAGGTGGCTAGCAAGATAAACCAAGGAGACCAAAAATAAAAACAAAGTAGCATA
>NW_021337309.1:0-1561 GCF_001605985.2 Dendrobium catenatum
TCTATGGAAAAAGAAGTGGAATAATGCTTGGAGCAACCCTTGTGAACTCCCTCACAAGCTCCCCCTCACAAGATCCTCGCTCTCTCTCCCTCTCTCTCTCTCTCTCTCTTTTAGGTTTTCTCAGGTCAGGACAACAGCCAAAGATCTTCAAAAATGTTGGACAAGAGCTCTTAAATAGAAGAGCTTCAAAGGAGCTCAATAATTGCAAGTTGCCGACTTTATCGTCCAGGCCGATAATAATATCGTCCTGGACGATTAGTTCAAAACAAAGATGATCGGCCAGAACATCGCCCTGAAGATGATCTGGACGATTGAAAATTGGCTTGATAGTCTTGGCCGATCTCACGATCGTCCCGGACGATTAGTTCAAATCAAAGTAAAATCGTCCAGAGCATCGCCCTGAATTCGAGCTGGCCGATAGTTATCATCCAGGAGTAACAAAGGGTTTTTGAATAGACCGTCCTGGCCGATCCTGCGATCGTCCGGGACGATGTGATCGTATCAATCATTCTTAATTACTTCCTTAATTCCTGGATCAATTTAGGCATAATTTTGTAATATCGCTCAGGCCGATCTCATGATCGTCCCGGTTGATTTCCAAAAATACAGAATACCTAAATTGATTATGGTGGCTATTTTTTTCTGTATTGAGCATATCGTCCAGGCCGATAAGTTAATTACAGCTGCCTTAACTAAGAAATCCTAATTAGAACTTCTGTTTTGAACTCGATCGTCCAGGACGATGTAAATATTATCCGGAACGATGTGAGTAAAAACATAAATTCTAAATATCTCAAGTGTGTGTGTGTAGGGTTACTTAACATTAGTCACTTGAAACATTTACAATTGACTCAAGAAAGGAAAAAAAGAAAATTACAGAATGACTCAACCCTAATCTATCCAGTCTTGAGCTGATTCCAATTTTCGTTCGATCTTTGAGTTCTGAAAAGTCATTAGAGAAAAGGCAGTCGTATTATTTGCTATCATCAAAACCATAATTCATGAAACCAAATTTGTAATAATCTCCTCCTTTTTTATGATGGAAAAAACTCCGACGATTATTTCAAAAATAGCAGTGTAAAATAAAAATTCAGAATAAAAGTTCAAACATACAACCCTACTAACATGCAACCCTACTACTCCCCCTTTTGACATCTTAAAAAGGAGGAGGAAAGCAAGAAACAAAGTAAACAATTTTTTATATAACCAAGGCATGAACAAGATGAAGTATTCCATGTGATTGATTTTAAAAATTTGTGGCTAATGAATCAACATAAAAAAATCCACAAAAAAGTATAATATCCGATCATGGTTACCCTTAGCTTGGACTTTCTTTTAGGGTAAAATCGTCTTTGGAAATCAAGGATCTAATCTAAAAAATTCAATTGGGTATGAAAAAAATCCATTCATCACTTGATTTCAGAAAAACAAATATCTTATAGAATAATATACCAAAGTAAATTTGTCACAATCGCAAAATACTCGAAATCTTTTAAGTTTTAAAAGATTTGAAAGGAGAAGAGAGATTGCTTTTGGTGGGCTCATTTTATGCCTCTTGTCA
>NW_021337310.1:0-283 GCF_001605985.2 Dendrobium catenatum
CCCTACCTTGGTTTCCAGTTAATCCGTCTACTAGGAATAAGCCTTCTATCAGCATCATGTAGGCCTAAGTTTGGGTTATGCCCTTCCTTAGACCCAAAGCTAGGTATTCCCTACCTTGGTTTCTCCAGTTCCCTTGTCTAATAGGTGTAAGTCTTCCATTAGCATCCTCTAGACCTAAGGTTGGGTGATGCCCTCCCTTACATTCTTAAGATTCTACTTCTATTCGATCAACGCCAAAGTGTGCACCAGAAGTTCCTTCTACCACACACATTGGGGGTCCATT
>NW_021337311.1:0-213 GCF_001605985.2 Dendrobium catenatum
ATAACCTTTTCAATCTTAATCAAGCTAAGTATTTGCTTAGTCAACTTCAAGCTCAAGAGGAATCCTTTTGGAAACAAAAGGCTAATATTAAATTTGTTATGGAAGGTGATAGAAACACTAAATTCTTTCATGCTATTGCTAATAAAAACAAAATTAATAATAGAATCAATAAAATTCGCGATAGTAATGGGATTTTACTTGATAATGATGATG
>NW_021337312.1:0-322 GCF_001605985.2 Dendrobium catenatum
ATTCTAATTTCAAGCTAGCATGTGTTTTCTTTAATTTCTTATATGATGCATAAATTTTTTCTGAAACTTCAAGAAGTTGATCGTAGAAAAGTTCACATACATCTTCTTGATCAAGATTTTCGTCTGCCATCAAGCACAATTTCAATGTCTCATCTTCTGGTTCTGTCTCCGATGAGTCCGATGCATAATCCACCCAAAATGCTTTTTGTACTCTCATCTTGTCCTTCCTTAGCTTAGATTTCTCCTCACCCTTTCTTTTACTTGAGTGATCTTTAAGTGTAGGGAAATCAGTTCTCACGTGTCCTGGTTTCCTGCATTCATA
>NW_021337313.1:0-248 GCF_001605985.2 Dendrobium catenatum
AGGCTGGCTGTACTAACAGGTCCAAATAAGTCCATGTATGGGAGCTCTAGTGGCCTAGTTGTGATCACATCTCTAATTGAATGAAAAGATTATTTGACTTTTTTTCCTAGTTGGCAAGCATCACATAAATGATCCTTTGTGAAATCTAACTTATGTACTCCTCTAACTAGGTTTTTCTAAGTGATATTTATAAGAGTTTTCATACTAGCATGGCATAGTCTCCGAACTCTAAAAACCTGGGGGTTGCT
>NW_021337314.1:0-240 GCF_001605985.2 Dendrobium catenatum
CGTGTTTTTCAAAAATCAAAAAGTATATTATCAAACAATGGAGGTCTAGTAATAGACTAACCTTCAGGTGTGCTTCGGTTTCCGAATGTAGACATTTACGTTAATCAAAAAGTAGTTTAAAACTTATGATTTTGAAACAAAGCTCTGATACCACTTGTTGAGATTTATTTACTATGAATTAGGTTGTTAAACCTAAGCTTATGTCCCAAGGCTATCCAAGAGGGGGGGGGGGGGGGGGGG
>NW_021337315.1:0-779 GCF_001605985.2 Dendrobium catenatum
GTCACGTGTGTACCAATAACATGCTTGCCGGGGCCCATGCGGGTGTTTGGGGGCATTTTATAATTTAACCCTGTCCACTCCTTTTATCTTCTTAGGAGGATCAGGTTCAAAATTTAATAACCCGCGCAGCATTCCTAGACGTCATGTGTGTACCAATAACACGCTCGTCGGGGCCCATGCGGGTTTTATGATTGTATACCCCTATTTAGTGTACCTATGTGTATACAAACTACGGTGCATGTGTGGGGGTATTTTGAAAGTATTTGTAGACGCCTTATGTCCGCTTGTATAGAAGTTGCGTATTCGGTGGCGGCATTGTAGTCTTGTGGACGCCTTCTGTCTGCTCGTATGAGTGTTGCAGATCCGGTGGCGTATTGTAGCAGCTTCTGGATCAGTGGTTTGCTGCTTCGTACAGGTAGACTGTCGTACACTATTTACTTTCGGTAGGTGGATCATAGTGCACTAACTAATCTCCTGCCTTGGGTCGTAAGAGCTTGCACTTGTCGTAGTCTTCATGCATTTTATTGTGGTCTTTGGTTCATATATTACATCCGCCACTGATACATGCAGGTAGGTAGATGTTTTTCTTCACATATTGGAATTGACTTCAGGATACTGCATTTACTGAAGTATTTCTGTATCTACCCATAGATGGCATGTTATACATACATCTAAATTAGTAGATAGATTGTATGTATTGCAGATCATTTATAACATCTCATAGGAGCTTGTATTCTTTATACATTCTGCTGTAATTTTGGTCTTTAAAATACAGCCAC
>NW_021337316.1:0-303 GCF_001605985.2 Dendrobium catenatum
TTTTTTTTTTTTTTTTTTTTTGTGGAACACAAATTATCAATACTAAAAAAACACTCAATCTTTTTCACCCGAATTTGGGACCGGCATTGACGGTTTTAAATTTTTTGTTTTTTACACTTGTTATATAAAATGATAAATAATATAATAAAAAAGTGTACCATCAAAATCACATTATATTCATAAATTCTCCCTTGGAATCTTCATATAATATTATTTGTTACTTAATCTTGCACAACTGCAATACTAAAAAATTAGTAGAGGAGAAGATATATATAACACTAAGTTCTAAATTCATATATCTCA
>NW_021337317.1:0-287 GCF_001605985.2 Dendrobium catenatum
AATATCTCTTTGATGTCAAAGGACCTAGCTACTTAGCCACATTGGTGAAGGAGGAAGTGATTTTGTAAGGGCTTCTCTGCCTAGTTTTTGGGGATGAAGGAGAGTCACTAAAGGATTAGTGCAATATTTAGATGGTGCCTCTGAGGGTGGATGTAGGTCAGGTTGTACTAAACCACTATAAATCTTGTGTGTTCTTTCCTTTATTATTTCTACATTTTATTTCAGCATTTATTATTATTGTGATTAACCACGTGTGTGAAATCTTTAATTAATTCTTTTATTATTGA
>NW_021337318.1:0-361 GCF_001605985.2 Dendrobium catenatum
TATACTCAATGTTCAATTCATTTTATCATATTAATATATTTAAAATTTATATATGAACTAAAACTAGTGAAATTCATAAAAATTTAGTGTGCCCTTTTTCACATACATATAATCACAGTAGATAAATTATAACTAGTTTGCATGTCATATACTCACATGAAATAAATTTTATAATTATTTATCCAAAATTTCTATTTACCTAAATTTCTCAAATTAGAAAAATTCTCCTAAAATACAAAAAAACTTGTGAAAACTCAATATATTCTTATCCATATATGTATAATAATTAAAATTATAACATACTAAAAGCTATACGATGAAAGATTGCTAAAAATAAAGATATCACATTTTTCCAAAATTC
>NW_021337319.1:0-267 GCF_001605985.2 Dendrobium catenatum
TCTAATCGAAAGTTTTAGATAACTCTGGTAAATTGTTCGAGTACTTGACTGACATTCTTTCCAAGTTTGATCTTGGGGCATCACAGGTGGTCCGGCGAGGTTCCTGCGGTGGCCCGGCGGTGGTCCGGCAGCTGTCGAGGAGGAGCTCCTTCCTTCTCTTCTTCCTTCTCTTCTCTTCTTCTCTCTCTTACTTGGGTCCCCTCTCATGAGAAATGAGGGCTCTATTTATGGATTTTCTGGAGTGGCATGGCCCGTAAATAGGCGTTA
>NW_021337320.1:0-1803 GCF_001605985.2 Dendrobium catenatum
CATCTTGAATGGACTTCCTCCCGTGTATCAGTCCTTCACCACAACCATTCGTACTATGCAAGGCTCGCTGTCGCTTGATGCCCTCCTCATCAGCGAGGAAATCCATCGTAAGACGGCGGCCCAGAAATTTCCGAAACCACCGGACAATCAGTCAGCATTATACTCAGTACGTGGACGTGGCAGGCGTGGACGAGCAAGACCGACGCATAACAGTACATCATCACAAAACAATTCTGTTACTCCGGCTATTACCTGTCAAATCTGCAAGAAGAAAGGTCATAGTGCCGAGACGTGCTGGCATCGTCTTAATCCAAACTATTCTCCAACGATTCCTTCGGCCAAGACTAACAATGCTCTAGCGGCTCATAACGAGGGATCGTCTGTCATGGACTGGTATATTGATTCTGGGGCATCCTCTCACATGACGAATACCACTGATAATCTGGAATTCTACAACTCCTACAACGGCAATGAAACGGTAACGCTTGGGGATGGAAGGTCTGTCCCAATCGCTCATACGGGCTTGGGCATTCTTCCTACCCCGGCTAGTAAGCTTTTTCTTTCAAAACTTTTACATATTCCTTCACTCTCTTACAATCTTCTTTCTATTTCAAATTTAGTAAAAGATAATCATATATCGGTAACGTTTGATGAAAATGGCTTTGTATTCAAGGACCGGAAGACAAACCAGGTCATCCTTGAAGGACCGTGCAGCAAAGGCGTTTACAAGATCTCATCTACTCCGTCAAGAACACCGGCTACAGCCTTACGCGCTTCCAGTGCCTCTACAGTGAACTGGCATTTCAGACTTGGACACCCTCATCACCAAGTCTTGCAGAACATTTATGTCTAATTTCAACTTCAAAACAAATTTTTTTCAATTTTTTTTTTTAGAAATTCTCCTCCATTATCATTACTTTTAACTGATATGAAAAAAAGTTCTTTATTCTCTTTGAATTTGCCTTACAAATTTTATAAATTTAAAAATTGCATCTCTTGCTAACTTAGAATACTGCCCAACAAAATATGGATTAATCATCAATAACAATATATACATACTTATTTCCTATTAAACTAGTAGGTATGATAAATGAATCATTTTTCTCATTTATTGAGATCAAGGACCCCTTCATCAAGAGATTATTATTGTTAATCCAACTCTAATTTATTGGTTGATTATATACTATAATGGATGAATTTGAGTTTGTGGCTTGAGCCTCAACTCTAAAATAAACATATAATTATAATCATTCTAAATAAAATAGATGATCTGATCAATCCACACTTGAAGGTTTTTACAGTAAGAACTTTTGAAAGTTGTTAATTAATAAAATTTGTCATTTTATAGGGCATCATGTTTTCTTAATTTTTTCCAAAAGAGTAATTTTCCTCATACTAATTCTAAAACATTATTCCTTTTATGGTTCCTCTAAATGGCATAGAGACAAACATAGCCTTCACCCATATAAATAAAGAAAAGAAACTATCATCATGATCGATATTAGCCTAAGAAACAACAAAAGAAGGAAGAGAGGAATTCCATTCTCAAACAAAGGTCTGCTAAAGACTAATCCTTTATATGATATAGGGTTTGTAAGATATTTCATTGTCTTGTGAAGAAATGTTTGATTAAGCACTCAAATATTAGAAAACAAAAGGTGTCTAACAAAACTGTTCACATCTAATGTTTTTCTTTCCACCACTTCATAGTGCCCGACATTAAGGACTACTATTACATCTCTAAGGATTTGGTTAAGAAGATGTAACATGATGGAATTCTATAGCTAATATATGATTATCTTG
>NW_021337321.1:0-385 GCF_001605985.2 Dendrobium catenatum
TTAAACATATTTTAAAAGTTAATTGATTACTACATTTCTTTTACACCGAGGACGAGAAGTTTATTTCACCTTCCTTTGGGCTAAGCTAATAGACTCGTAGGCCTGGGTTACTAGTAGCAATCGGGGTTGATTAAGTTGACTTAAATTGGTTGGAATTAAAAGAGTGGGTTAATATAAAAAGGTGTTGGTTACTGATTTTAATGGGTTGGTTGAGAATTTTATTATCCTATTAATAAAACTCTAGAATTTGGGAGAGTTAATGGATTTTGGAAGTTATCCGGATACGCTAACTAAGGGGTCAAAATTTGACTTTTAAAATTAGAGTTAATTTTTAAGATTTCAGATTTATAATAAATACTAGACCTAATTATGAGTTGTTAGACAG
>NW_021337322.1:0-1475 GCF_001605985.2 Dendrobium catenatum
CTGCTTGTACGAATGTTGCAGATCCGGTGGTGTGGCGTTATAGTTGTCTTGATATTGACTCCCCCTTTTCTCATTCACCGGGGGTAGGGTTCTTCTTGAAGTCCATGGACATTATTTTGAAATGGACTCTTTTTAAGATATTCAACATTGTAGATTTGATATTTCTGGTATTTGTGGATGCCAGAGTTGTTTCCCTTCCTGAATACAGGATCGAGAAGATCTTGATCACCGTTATCGTAGGTGATATTTATAATTGTGTCCACTGTGGATCATTGCACTCACGATATATACACCATTGTTATCCACAAGTAGTTTGTACTCATTTGTGGGGGACCGCTGTATCTACTACGAGCTCCTAGGAGTATTCGTAGAAGAATCTTTGTCTTTGCATCATGACCACCTTTCACCAATCTCAGGTAGGTTGTTGATTGTTTTATTTTTGTTTGGATCCGTACCTAGTCCAAATTAAAGTCTTTGTTTGATGTTATAGTCTTGTTCAAGTCCCCTGCAGTCCGAGTCTTCAAGTTCAAGTATATGTTCGAGTGCTTGTTCAGAGTCTTCTGAAGTTCTTGCAAGTGTAATTTCATATTTGACTTGATTTGAATTTGGTTTCAACTTTGAATTTGATCTTTTATTAATCATTTGAGTTTTGTTCTGATTTAGGTCCACAAGTCCTCTGTTTGTTGGAGTCCAAATGCTTGCTCTTTTAAGTTCAAACAGGTCTAGGTGCGGTCATATTTTCACCCGAAATTTCGGCAGCCTCCCGGCGTCTCCCCCGTTTAGGGGAAAACTACGAGAAAACTGGGCCTTTCCCACCACGCGCAATAAAGGCGTGTATGGTAGGTGTCCTCTGACGAGAACACCGCGGCCGTGATTTTTGTTCCTCCCACCACTCGCAATAAAGGCGTGTATGGGGTCTTTGACAGTACCTGTTTAAAAATACACAATTTGCTTTCCCCCCGCTCGGGGGTACTTAATGAGTGACCCCACCTCGCCGTAGGTGCTGCACTGGGGTCCCTTCCCACCACGCATAATAAAGGCGTGTATAGGCGGTTTTCCAGTGCGCCACGAACGCCGAAGTAGAATTTAGGCGATTGCTCGCTTCGTCGTAAGCATCAGACCGGCGTCCCATCCCACCACGCGCAATAAAGGCGTGTATAGGAGTTTTTTCCGGTCTGCTGCAAACAACGATGCGAGAAATCTGAGTTTAGAGAGTTCGTACCTTTGCGGGGTTGTCGTGGTTGACACGTGGATCCGGGGGTCACTCGCCTACCTCATCGTAGATGTCGCACCGGGTTCCCCTCCCATCACGCGCAATAAAGGCGTGTATAGGCGGTCTACCGGTCCGACACATATATCGAGGTAAGAGAGTGGAGGGGATTTTTGCATTTTTTATTAATTATAATTAATGTTAATTAAATAAGATTAATTAAATAATCCTTTTTTAATTAATCATTTTTAATTAATTATAGTTA
>NW_021337323.1:0-294 GCF_001605985.2 Dendrobium catenatum
TTTACCTTTTTCAAAATGTGCTATTGAATTGAGGAAGAAATGGATGAAGTATGGAGGGTTTTATATAACATTGCTTGGTCTAGATTGGCTACTTTGTTCCTTTGAGTCTCATGAAGCCATTGAACAATAATGTTTGGAATCATCAAAACTACAAAAGTTGCATAAATATAACTCATTCAAATAGCAACTATTCAAACAGTCCATGGTTTGTAGGAGGCTTGGTTGTAGGATTAGACAAGTGGTCTCCTAACTTCTCTTCTAATTCCTTGGATGGAGTTTCTTCTCCGATTTGGG
>NW_021337324.1:0-317 GCF_001605985.2 Dendrobium catenatum
TTCTCCCATTATACTCATCTCAAACTCCTTACTCATTGTTTAAAAAAAATCATCACATAGCCTTTTATCACAAGATCCAAAAATTATATCATTGATATAGATATGAATAATGAGTAAATCATCTTCTACTTTCCTCAGGAAAAGGGTTGGTGTCTACACTCCCCTTAACAAACTCCCTTTCTAGTAAGAATGTGCTAAGCCTCTCATACCAAGCTCTGGGTGCTTTCTTTAATCCATATAAGGCCTTTTTTAATTTGAAAACATGATTTGGAAATTGGGAACTGTTAAGATAGTTGCTATTTGCATGCATTACATTT
>NW_021337325.1:0-354 GCF_001605985.2 Dendrobium catenatum
CCCCCCCCCCCCCTAAATAATTCCCTCTTAGATTTGAATTCAAATTAAATTTATTTCCCTAATTAATTCCCTCCAAATTATAATTAAAACTTTCATAAACAATTCCTTCTTAATTCCTCCTTTTTCATAAATAATTCCCTTTTAGATTTTGAATTCAAATTAGATCACATGCCCTAAATAATTCTCTCCTAATTATAATTAAAACTTTCTTAAACAATTCTTCCTTGATTCTTCCTTACATAATAAATATCAACTCCCCTGGGCTTTCCCTAAAGAATTCACTCTCAGATTTTAAATTCAAAATAGATTTTTTTCCCGATTAATTTCTTCTCAATTGTAATTAAAACTTTCATA
>NW_021337326.1:0-542 GCF_001605985.2 Dendrobium catenatum
GAAATAATCCAAATGTAAGTAAAGTTGTAGAGATCTCGTATTCTCAAATCGAGAAGATATAATTACAATAATGGAGTCATGCTTTATCTCATGTAATTATAGTAGAATTTTTGAAAAAAATAATGAAGGGAAGATGACGATAGTTGGGATAATGTTAGTTGGGCGATGACAATAAGATGGTGATAGTTAGGTGATAATGGTCGGATGATGATTTGCTAATGGTGGTTAGGTGACATGCGACAATTTGATGATGGTGATTAAATGACAATGAATGAATTATGACAATCAGGCAGTGGTGGTCAGATGATAACTGTGAGGTGATGTTGGTTGGCTTTGATGGTAGTGGATGGTGATTGTTGATGTTGATTTCATGCAGAGCTCCATAGTTATTCAAACCTGGTTTAAACATTGGTTTGAAGCTGGTTCGAATGATAGCTTGAACTAATATTCATTTATTGTAGGCATGTGTGATGAAGAAATGGATTTTGTGTTGGCAATGTGCTGAATAGGCTTCATTCTTGAAGGCTTTATGGGATGACGAC
>NW_021337327.1:0-220 GCF_001605985.2 Dendrobium catenatum
ACTTCAACATGATGGTGAGGGGGGCCTGTACAAAAGTATTCAAATCAACCATCTTTATTTTGTTGTTGAGTTGGGAATTGTAAGCTCCATCATGATAAAAGGTGGATAGAAGTTGCTCAAAATAATTTGAAAAAAATATATTTGACACCTCAGAATACTCAACAAGAATGGATGAAAAATGAAAATTCAAAACACCAATCACAGCTAGAATAAGGCTAAT
>NW_021337328.1:0-258 GCF_001605985.2 Dendrobium catenatum
CTATTTGAGATGTTTAAGGGCATAATTTAGTCAATTTAGAGTCAAGGGTCGTGGTTTGACCCTTGATTTCAACATTTTTCTATAATCTTTTTAATGAGAATTAGGAATTAG
Organism: Dendrobium catenatum; assembly: GCF_001605985.2. Classification (NCBI taxonomy): domain Eukaryota; kingdom Viridiplantae; phylum Streptophyta; class Magnoliopsida; order Asparagales; family Orchidaceae; genus Dendrobium; species Dendrobium catenatum. The sequence continues at coordinate 112 of NW_021337328.1, forward strand.
ATGTTTATGTGCTGATTATGCTTAGTTTAAGGAGTGTATAGCCATTGATTGCACCACCATTCAAGCCTAAGGTAGTGACTTAGGAATTTTTTAAGGTGACTTAGAGGTCATGGGTGGCTTGGTTAGAAATCCTAGAGAGCCCCATTT
>NW_021337329.1:0-202 GCF_001605985.2 Dendrobium catenatum
GTACTGATCGGCCAGGCCGATGTCCATATCGGCCTGGATGATAAAGTTAGCAACTTGCAACTAATGAGCTCCTTTGAAGCTCTTCTATTTAAGAGCTCTTGTTCTACGATTTTGAGAACCTTTGGCTGCTGCCTTGACCTGAGAAGACCTTGAGGAGAGAAAGAGAGAGAGGAAGAGAGAGAGAGGATCTTGTGAGGGGGAG
>NW_021337330.1:0-217 GCF_001605985.2 Dendrobium catenatum
ATTGTTAATATTCGTAATCATTAAACTATAAATCTAAGATATAAATCTAAATCAAGCTTAATAAATCTAATAATTAACTTCTAACCAACTTAAAACCTAAAAGCTGTAGATTAAAATTAGGAGACTAAACATAAACTAAAATTTCTTAGGATAAAAGACTTCTAAAGATCAAACCTTAAGTTAATCTTTTAAAAATCAATAAACAAACCCCTTAATA
>NW_021337331.1:0-1384 GCF_001605985.2 Dendrobium catenatum
TTTACGTTTTTGTGTTTTAATTAAACACGCAAAAACTGTTTTATGTGTTAGCTCCTTTTTAAATTACCACAAAAAAATAAAAAGCTTAAATTTATATTAGTTTAATTTGATGGTAAAGCAAAGCCGCAGAACCGTAAAACATTTCACATGAGTAAGCATCCCACTTTGCCTTGAAAGGAGTTTCAAATGATTTATTTGTATTTATTACTGTTTTTTTTTTTGGAAAGTGAGCAATCTCAATATCACCGAATATTCAATAGGATGTAAACGGGTCGAGTGCACTTCAAATAATATTCGATGTGAGCTTTTTTTGTCTTTCCAAGAAAAAAAGATACATTAAAGAGTAAGAACAATACATCACAAGATCAAAAAATGATCACATAGATGAAAATTATGACAAAATAAAGTATAATAAACGATCGGGCCAACCAATCTAAACAAAATCAAATTTTGATATTTTTGGAGAAACCATCATCTGCAACCAATTCTAACTCCTGAATATCTTCACCATCAGGCAAAAAATTGTCCTCCTCTAGCCAATCGCATTGGCTTCGAACATTATTCTGCGCTAGGTGAGCAACCAAACCAGCATTGAAAATGACAGAAATGGGAACATTAACTAAAGGCTCCAGGATATCAAGGGGAGAATTGTGGATCACATACGACACAAGTAGCCCCTAGCTACAGACCGTCTAGAACCCACGGAAGTAGCTGAATCAACCTTCAGAGGATGACCAAAAATTGAATCCAAACTAAAAAGGATAGGGAGGAGAATAAATGAGGACGAAGATTGGGAAAGGAGACCCAGATGGGGATAACAGGTGACTCAACACTAACATCAACCAGAGGAGATCATTTGGTCACCTTCATATATCAATTTTGAACTAAGTAGGAATGATAACAAAAAATCCTATAATAATCAAGGTCATTGCTCAACTTGATCAAGACATGCGTCTGATCAAGCAAAGTCACATAAACCTCACCTGCAAGCTTAGGGAGAAGAAAAACCTACAAATAGATTACACTGAAGGCCTCTTAGAAGGAAAAAAAAATCAATTAAGAAAAATTGAAAAAGAAGCGCAAGGACATTGATTTCTTCCTCCGAAATCCATAGCGACTGTAAACCATGAAACGAAGAAGGCTTGAAGTCAAAAAAATGACCAACAGAGGAGTTACCAGCAAGAGCATCAAGAAAAGACCGAGATTTGAACGATCCCTCAAAAAAAACAAGATCGCACAACCTTTTCCCCACCATTCCGGCGAGAAATGCCGGAGGTGCCGAAACGAAACACAAAATCACCACATAAAAAGAAAACAAGGGAAGAAAAAATTCCCTGGCGCATCGAGGAGCGCACGCCCCAACTGGCCGAGGAACGCCGGAATC
>NW_021337332.1:0-224 GCF_001605985.2 Dendrobium catenatum
AAACCTGGATCAATTCAAGTTTGACACGAACCCGACCCGCGTACCCTTTTTGACACCCCTATGAATCCTCCAACTTCATTCATCTTCAACTCAAGCCGCATATGCCCAAAAGACTCATCACTTACTAAGAGGTGTTCATTTATTTGGTGCATTCACCTTCTAGACTCAACCAAGATGCCCATCTTGCAAGACTCGTTCACAACACTCACCGCCAATGACTTACT
>NW_021337333.1:0-1476 GCF_001605985.2 Dendrobium catenatum
CCACCCGACCTATTAGGGTGCAATCCTATCAAGGGGAAGTTATGTATTCCTTAGGATAGAATTTATTTTTAAGAAAGATTGTAAAACTGCTTCATAATTGATTTAATTATTTATCGAGTCAACTAGTATGCATCATATTAGAAACAAATTTAAATGAGTCTAAAATTTAATTATACATTTTTTTTTATTTCAAGCTTCATTTTACTTAACATCAGTCAAGGGCTATTTAGAATTTTCTCTAGATATCGGCCCCATTGCCTCAAACTTAATTAAATAACATCCCTACTACTCCTAACTAAAAGACCAAACTGATAGATTTTAAGCACTTAGGTGGTTAGCTGGCTCCCAAATCTAGGATTGGATAAGTTCAAATTTGTACTACATTAGCAAGGTTTGTGTTACTAATTTTTAGTGCCCAATTTAGATTTAGATTTTGAAGCATGTTTATACTATAATACCTCAACCTTCATGAATTAAATCCAAAATTTCTAATAAAATTAATAACTCAAATCAAATATCTTTAAATCTAAATTCAAAGCCTAACATATAGGGTAGACTGAGGTGTTTTTAAATTGTTTTAGAATCTCAAACACCTACTTTTCTTTCTTTGACATCTAGGAATAAGTGTACGAATTTGATTCAATTCTTGTTGAATTTCCAACCTCACTCTTTTAACATCAATCTTTGAAAGCTCTTTAAATAAAAATTTTATCATTATTTTAATCTAGAGTGTTCATAGGAGACTTAGGTTTCCTATGATGTAATTAACTATGAGGGCTTGCACTTGTAGAAGATTTAGAACCTAGATCAATCTTTAAAAATCAATTTTGTATAACTTTAATTAATTCACTTTGGGAAAATCAAATTCAATGAACATTATTATTATATTCAAATGACTAATAATGAATGATATTTTCTTTCTTTGGGAAGATAAATCATTCTATTATCTTGATTTTGATTATGAAATTAATGATCCCTTATCTTGATTATTATAGTCAAACACTCAATCAAACATCATTTTGACCCTCTAGAGTCATATGTGTTATTCCTTGAGTTTGACTATGATAATCAGGATAAATTTATAATTTTTTAATATGAACCTAGGAGGGAATGATATATTTGCCTCTCATGGTGATATATCATTCATAATAACTTGTTCAATCTCAAAATTCATATTCTAGAAATTAAATTCTTGCAAAGAAAATTAATCTTTTCAAATGCAACTTTTACAAACAAACATTTTTTATTATGTTAATATATTTTAAATTTTTTAGTTGTTGACATTTTAAATTGTTGTACCTCTTGGAGTGAATTTATTCAAAAATACTCTAGTTTCCTTCATAGCCTAATGATGTTTGACTTAGAATTCTTATAGCTAATTTTTGCAAGTTTGGAGCACTTAATTCAAACATCTTTCACTACTCTTCTATAAAATATCAAGTGAGAGATCTTAATGAATTTTCATTTTTACAATAT
>NW_021337334.1:0-243 GCF_001605985.2 Dendrobium catenatum
TATGACAAATTTTGATTTCCATGATGTGGGGAGCATTGGACCAAGATTCACATGGTGCAATAATAAGGAAGGAGCCTCCCGGATTTGGGAAAGGTTGCATAGGTGTATTCTGAATTTGGCTGGCCTCCAAAAGCTTCCTATAGCAGCTACTAGACATCTAGCAAGGGTGGCATCAAATCATAGTCCTATTGCCTTCAAGATGGATGATAAGGTGCGTATCAAATCGAAGACCATCAAATTTGA
>NW_021337335.1:0-328 GCF_001605985.2 Dendrobium catenatum
CGGTGTGTTCTTTCTTTATTACTTCCACATTTAATTTCTGCACGTTGGTTTTTATTGTGGTGATATTGGTTTAGATTTGTGTTTTAATTTTAAAGATTCTTCTTTTACCAATTCACCTCTTTCTTTATTAGCCTTGGGCCAGTTCATAAGGGCTTAACATTCCTAACGAACTTTCAAGTGGTATCAGAGCACTTTCTAGTGTCATCTGAGAACTTTTAAGCGGTATCAGAGCAGTATTCAGAAAACAAGTTTTAAAAAGCTTTTGAATTTTCAATCCATGGCTAACTTTTTTAATCGTAATATTGCGGAAGGATATTCAATCAGCAGA
>NW_021337336.1:0-1229 GCF_001605985.2 Dendrobium catenatum
AATCATAAATACACAACCACTCTCTTAGTGGTGTTATCTCCCAGTGTAACCCTTCCTCCATTCCTAGCTTCTAGCATTTTAAATTGTGTAGTGTCTCCAGTCATATGCTATGAGCAACCGATGTCCAGGTAACAAATGCTCCCAAGAGGCTTTGTAAGAGAGCGTGCCTACAAAATCATCAAATGTTAGACCTGGGAATCCAAATAAGTTTGGGTTCATCTTTTAGCAAATTAAAACTAGATGCATGTATGATATATTTAGGCTTATGCATCTTAGGTCTCCATACTAAATGAGATTTTATATGTAAGGTATGAGTGTGTGAAATATGAGCAATCAATCCATAAGAAAAGCATTTAACTCCAAGAAATGGATTTCTCAATCTTCTATAACTACTATGATTCTTCCTGGGTTGTAAAACATTTGGCTTCAAAATATGATTTGTAAAATCTTCAAGTGTTGGGGGTTTCCTATTTTCCTCGAGAGCTTACACTTTTAATTTCAAAAATGTATTCAAATCTTTAAATATATTAATATCATAATTCAAGTAGTACTCACTACTCTTTGATTAATCCTTAAAATCTTTAAATTATTTTTCCAATTTAATATAGAATGAATTTAAAATCTCATTCTTCTTATTCAAGTTATCAAACTCCTCAAGTAAGCTCATGTGGTTGTTATCAATAAATGCATGATCTTTCCTAAAAATTTTGTTTTCTCTTTGCAATTCTTGTAATTCCAAATTATGACTAGCATGCATTTTCTTTAGCTTACTATATGTATCATATATTCTTTCAGAAAGTTCTAATAATTCATTGTAGGTCAAATCACATACTTTTTCTTGATCTGACTGATTAATATTATCGACCATTAAACAAGTTGGTGACTTCCTCCTCCTTTTTAGTTTCTAACGAATCTGAAACCACGTACGCCCAAAAAGCTCTTTGGAATTTCTTCTTGCCCTTCTTCACATTTGGTTTCTCCTCTACCTTCTCCTTGCTAGAAGTGGCTTTAAGATTTTGGCAGTTTAATTTTACATGTCCAGGTTTCCTGCATTCATAGCAAATCACATCATTTGAAACTTTAACATTCTTATAAAATTTACCTCTATTCCACTATTGACGTCTCTTCTGCTTCCTCTTTAGAAAGCTCATAAATTGCATAGTCATTAAGGTAATGTCATCCTCATCCTCAAGTTGTGATAGATCACTCTTCGACTCCTCCACTTTCAG
>NW_021337337.1:0-218 GCF_001605985.2 Dendrobium catenatum
ATTAGCATGGATCACTAGTTTATAGAACTTTTTATAAAGACTTTAGTTGAGAATAAAGTTTGTAGTCTTAGACTTCACTTAGGAAAGTTGGATCCATTAGTACAAATACTTATAATCATTTGTAATTTTTTTTATTCTTTCACTTTAAAAATTAAATTAAAATTAAAATTGATAGAATATAAAATTCAAAAATTCAAAATTTAATGGAACTATTGCAT
>NW_021337338.1:0-210 GCF_001605985.2 Dendrobium catenatum
ACTTCAATTTGATTCAGCCCCTGATCAATTTAAATCCCAAACTTTATTCAACTCAAATCCTAATAAATTCAAGCTTCAAGCACATCCAAACTTTGATTCAATCCACTTGAAAATCCAAATTTCAACCTAGACTTTGATCCAAACTTCAATCTAGCTTTGACCCCATCCATTCGTTAACAATCACCACATGATTATAAATGATTTGGATAC
>NW_021337339.1:0-330 GCF_001605985.2 Dendrobium catenatum
TAACTAAAGGTGTCAATATTTGATGCAATCAGAAAAAACCTGACCCAAATTCGACTTGAAAATTTTTATTATGGGTCAACCCGTTTGAAAAATAGTTCGAGTTTGGGTTTTAAATCTTCATATTATTGTAAATTTGAGTCGAGTTCAGGTCAACTTGAAATCAACCTAAAACTAAATCGAGTCGTGTTAGCACCCACACGGTCGCTCTCACGCTCACGCACGCGCTCACACCTGCTCTTACACGCACATGCACGTGCCCTCACTCGTTGCTCCACTCACCCGCACGCCCTTGCTAGCACTCGTGCTCGTGACTCGCCCTCGCCATCATGG
>NW_021337340.1:0-378 GCF_001605985.2 Dendrobium catenatum
GTTCATTAGAATTTCAAAGTTACAAACCCAACAAAAAAAACTTTTCCTACCACACCCTACTCCCCCTTTTGTCATCACAAAAAGAGTGTCCAGATATAAGGGAAAACACCACAACAAACAAAGACTAACAAGTAAACTAAAAAACAAACAGCAGAAAAATGCAGACTAGAAAAATGAAGGACCCTGATCATCAGATGGAGGTGGTGGAGGTGGCTGCTGAAAGTAGTTGTCCGATAATTGCGTACAGGCCGATTAGACACAAGAGATCAGCTCGAGGAGTCAATCTGGACGACCGTTGAAAAAGCAGATTGTCCGGGCTGATTAAGTGTATCGTCCAGGACGATGCACAATAGTTGATCGTACCGGCCGAAGTTAAAA
>NW_021337341.1:0-290 GCF_001605985.2 Dendrobium catenatum
TGTGCTCTCTGAAGGAGGCCTTGGTTGCAAATCCTTACACTACGGGAGAACATGCGATTACCGTCGGATTTTTCAGGCGGAAAATTATGCGCCGGTAATAACAGCGCAGGTAACGGCGGAATCGTTCGACGAAAATTTTGCGGCAACATTTCTGACGCAAAATACGTCGTAAATTTACCGATGCCGATTTCGCCGGCCAATCCGACAGTAAAGGAATGTCTGAACCATTTCCGTCACACGTTACGGTGGAACCGTTCCGGCGTACGTTACCGGCGGACATTGCGCCGGCG
>NW_021337342.1:0-223 GCF_001605985.2 Dendrobium catenatum
AAAAAACAAACGAAGCCTAAAAAGCTTCAAAAAGTGCTTTTTATGTCCAAATAAGTAGGATTATTAAGGATTCGTTTGGGACGATTTTTTTACTTCTTAAATTAACTTTTTAGAACAAAAATAAAAAATTTTGTACTAGATACTTGCTTTACTAAAGTTCTTCGTTTGGGACAACTTTTTTATTGCTTTCTAATACATCTTAATTTTTTGTACTAAAAAGCAG
>NW_021337343.1:0-304 GCF_001605985.2 Dendrobium catenatum
AGTTGTAAGGTTTTCATTCATAATAATTGGAATTCTCACTTGGGAAAATTTGATCCTAAATCTGATGAAGGAGTATTTTTGGGATATTGCAGTGTTGGGAAGTCTTTTAGGGTGTTTAACAAAAAAACTTTGATAGTGGAAGAGACTACCCATGTAGTATTTGATGAGTCTGATCCTAAGAAACATGGAGTTGAGGATGATGGTGATATTGGAGAGATTACTAGTGGAATAGAAAATTTGGGGAAGGAAATAGGTCACCACAACATTGGAGTAGGAGATGTCACCCAAGGAGTAGAAAATTTAG
>NW_021337344.1:0-328 GCF_001605985.2 Dendrobium catenatum
ATTTAGTGCTATGTTCTTCTCCCTTCGTGGTTCATCTGCATCAATCTTTATTTGACTAACTCCTTGCTTGTAAGCAATTAGCAAACTAAGAAGATTGTCAATATAGTAAATGTTTAGATCTTTAGACTATATAATTATAGTAATTTTAGCATTATAAGTAGTAGGGAAACAACGAAGAATCTTATTAATCATTTCAGCATTCGTTAGTTCCCTACCTAGTGCATGAAAAGAGGTGACTATTTGTGTGAATTTTATGTAAATATCAGAAATTAATTCATTTGGTTTCATGCAAAATAGTTCATAATCAAGCAACAAGATATTGAGTCTA
>NW_021337345.1:0-215 GCF_001605985.2 Dendrobium catenatum
AAGCTGCTTTAGAAAGCAGTAATAAAGCCGCCCCAAACGAAACCTAAATATGCAATTGCTTTTTCGTGTTCTCGTCATTGTTGCTTAATCAAATAAATGCTTATTATTATTGTTGTATTAAATATGTAATTGTACATGATTTCAATATCTTATGCTTAATTATCTCTTGATAGAAGCACATACATAAATTTATTTTTCTTTCCAAAATAGTTTCC
>NW_021337346.1:0-249 GCF_001605985.2 Dendrobium catenatum
ATGCTATCTTCGAGGCAGGGATATTCTTCATTTCTTTATTCTTCTTTTTCTTTTTCATTTTTCTTTTCAAGTGCAATTTCATTTTTGGCCAATTTAAGCTCTTTAGAAACAACTATTTGTTTTTTAGGCAAATAATAGGCGGCATCTTCATAAATTCCTACTTCATGAACCGAGAATGGTTCCAAATCTCCCTTAATACAGTGCTCAGTACTATCTCTGATGTACTTGATACACTGATGTAGGGATGAA
>NW_021337347.1:0-337 GCF_001605985.2 Dendrobium catenatum
AATGAAATAATTTAATATTATTTTTGGTGATATGTGTATTGGTGATTTTTTTCATGTATTGCAATTACTTTTCTTGAAATGTTTATATTTTTGGAGACAAATTATTTGTGCTTAATCTCTAGAATGGAAATTTTAAATTATTTTGTTATATAAATTAATTTTCTTGCAAAATTAATTCTTTCAAAATTTAAATTGAAATTATGACTGGATATAGATTAGGAGATCAATTTCATATTCTTATAGACAATTATTACTTAGCTATAATTGTTGCAAAATATATGTGTTATTTTTTATTTCTTTTTCAAAGTGTTTATTTTTGTTAATTATTAAAATTTGA
>NW_021337348.1:0-1012 GCF_001605985.2 Dendrobium catenatum
ATTTGAGAGCTTATACACGCCTTCTGTCCGCTAGTACGGGTGTTGCAGATCCGGTGGCATGCGTTGTAGATTGTAGACGCCTTCTGTCTGCTTTCATAAGTGTTGCAGATTCTGTGGCATGGTTATTTGGATGTTATGAGGTATTTCCTAATCTTGACATTGACTCCCCTTTCTCAATCACCGGGGAAGGACTTCTAGACTTTAAAATCAGTTGTTGCTGCCTTGAAAAGATCTCTTTTCAGGATCTTCAGTGTAGTAGACTTGTTATTTTCGGTGTTTGCGGGCACCATAACTGTTTTCTTCTTAAATATAGGACTAAGAAGAGGCTTGGGAACATCCCTTTCTTTCTGCCAGGAGGTGTCCTTCTTCGTACATCGAAACACCCTTGTACTCAACGTACTTGGATATCTTAACCACTGTTGTCGTAGGTGATGTCTGTACTTGTGCCCACAGTGGTTCATTGTACTTACAATACACTGTTGTTATCCACAAGTATTAATTTGCAGGGATCCGTACTTGTGTCCACAGTGATTCATTGTACTTGCAACACACTGTTGTTATCCATAAGTATTCGTATGCATTTGTAGGAAAGGCCTACTATATTCACTACGACTTTCTGGAAGTGTTCGTAGAAGACCCATTGTTCCTATATCATATCCACATTTCACCAATCTCACGTGGTTTGTGGTTGCATTTGCTGCAAGGATAGATCTTTAACTGCTAATCTCCATTATTGCCATCTCAATCAATAGTCGTTGTAGGGATTGTTGTAGGAATTCATGCATCGAGGTCTTACAACGTACTTTGTGTCACTACTGACCGTACGAATGTCCTTGTAGTTTGAGTTCCCTCGTGCGTGATTCAAACTTTATTCCTTGTATGTGTTCTTGAATCCAAATTCAATTGCATTCAGACTTGAATTCATCAAATTTACAAGTCCTTGCTTAATGTCGTATAGTCTGAGTTCGAGTACAAGTTCAGATTGATTTGAGTCTGATTCCAATTTGATTTC
>NW_021337349.1:0-402 GCF_001605985.2 Dendrobium catenatum
TCAAGTTTCTTTCTTTTGCAGGTAGGGTCCAATTTCTAAAATTTACCATCATCAACACGATCGCCTATTGGATTAGAGGAGCAATAATACCTAAATCTTGTTGTGGCTTCATTAATAAATTATGCTCCAGATTTCTTTTCCACAGCAACATACACGAGAAGAAACTTCATCTTATTGCATGGTCCAAAGTAACTCTCCCTAAGTGCTATGGTGGACTGGGAATTCCTTCTATTGAGGCTCTTTACCATGGTGTTTTTTGCTCACTTATTGGCAGATTTTATGCCAACAACCTTTTGAGCTCTTGGTATAAATCTATTTACTACTCCCCTTGGAAGCCTCCCCCTTCTAACGCCTCCAAAACCTGGAAGAAAATCCATGCTACTGCTGTTAAAATTCAAGATC
>NW_021337350.1:0-317 GCF_001605985.2 Dendrobium catenatum
GCCCAGCCTAGTGCAAGCCGCATATACAGAAAAAAAATGTAGGAAACAATTTGAAAATGAACGACAACTTGTTGAAAATAAAAAATAACATTAAAAGTAATCAAACTTTTCCACAAATTCCAAATTTTGTTAGAACAATTAGCAGATTTCATAGAAAAACCAAGATGAGAAGCCATAAAATCTAATTTATCTGATGATATATAAGCCTCAATTAAAACCAATAACTGAATATTATGCAATCTGCACAAATTTCTAACTCTATCTCTAGATACCGCCCCCCTAATACCCCTCACATTCTATATAAGAAACTTAACCAT
>NW_021337351.1:0-324 GCF_001605985.2 Dendrobium catenatum
CTGGACAAACAAAAAGTTCGTACGGACGAACTTCATACATAAAACTGCCTTATCCACTCAACCGCTACATTCAATCGTTTCAACGTTTCAGAGAGAAAAAAAAATTTCGTCCTGGACGATCATCTGATCGTACAGACGAACTAATTAAAAACTGCTCTCAAAATGGTTAAAATTCTTGCAAACTGAATTTTGCACACATCGTCTAGTACGAAAAATTTCGTCCCGGACGATTTCCACAATTTTTGGATTTTTAAAATTTTATTGAAGAAATTCAAACAAAACATTCAAAACATAGAAAACAAAGACAAAACCACAGACTCTAAA
>NW_021337352.1:0-985 GCF_001605985.2 Dendrobium catenatum
ATGGGTGGTAGTCATATAATATTAATATTTTGGGTGTCAGATATGCAAATAGCATGAAATAAAATAGTATGTATGTAATTTTATTATTTTTTATTTTTTTTTCTATTATCCAGACTCAAAATTTATGCCAGTTTGTACGCATTTTTCCTGTTAATCCATTATTCTATTGTAGCTGCTGCTGATGAGGATGGCAATGAGAACACTTCTGCTCAAGCAAATAACAGAACTTCAAAGAAAAAGAAAGTAAAGAAGGAAAAATCGTCCAACGAAGCTAAAAATGCTTCTGACGGAGCGACAGGTGCTGAACCTATGGAAGATTCAGTTTCTTCTGAAGTTGATATCAAAGAAAAGCTCAAGAAGATAGCTTCCAAGAAGAAGAAATCGGCGAAAGATGCAGATGCTCCTTCGAAAGCTGCAGCCATTGAGGCCGCAGCCAGGAGTGCTAAGTTAGCTGCGGCGAAGAAGAAGGAGAAGAGCCACTATAATCAACAGCCTGTGAGATAAGTTGCTTTGGTCCATGTTTCCATCATAGGATGTCTTTGTACTCTCAGAATGAACAAATTTCTCCTGTTATTGTTACTTTTCTGAGCTGAATTTGCTTGGTGATATTATATTTTCTAATGATCATTATATTGGATGCGAAATACAGTTTATTTTTATAACAAATGTGAAAGATTTGTGTCCTGTTGATTATTTTTAAAATTTGAATTTAAAATATAAACTTTGGAATCTTGTATTTTTTAAATTGTGGCTATGTTGTTTCTGTGTTATGGTTCCAGTACTTGTAATATTTGGGGCTCCTGGAAGCTTGTTTGTAGCAATTTGTGTACTATTGGGGCCTTATGGATTGTAGTTGAAGAAGTAATGAAATGAATTTATATTAAATAAAAATAATATTTTGGATGGCTAAATCATCATTTTCAGAAGTTTGATGAATTTTAATATTTAAAAATTTTGGGATTGGTTATTTTTTTATTTTTTTTCA
>NW_021337353.1:0-336 GCF_001605985.2 Dendrobium catenatum
ATAGAATCAAGAAGGATCCTACTTTATTCAATAATTGCTTTTCTAACCATTTTATCTAGATATAATGTACAGCTCTTTTACTACTTTTCAAATGTGAGTTATTACTTATCCATTTGACATATTGGTAAGCCAATTTTGTGACTGTTAAATAACAATTCTGTCTTTTTATGTTGTCTAAAATTTGTTTATTTTTTTTTGGCATTATTTCGATCATTAGTATGTTTTGCTGATTATCCTGCATAGTCGTAGAGTTAAAAGAGAAAATATGGCTGGTACTGTCAATTTTAAACCTTTTAGTCTACCATCTAATCAATATTTACAAGTATTAATATTTTA
>NW_021337354.1:0-222 GCF_001605985.2 Dendrobium catenatum
CCTAGATTATCTGATCAATTAAGGCATAATTTGTGAATATCGTCCAGGCTGATCCTAGATTGTCCTGGCCGATTACCAAAAATATAGAATACCTTAATTATTTATGGCGGCTATTTCTTTCTATTTTGAGTCTATCATCCTCGCTGAAACATGTATCGTCCAGGACGATTTACTAATGATGGCTTCCTTAATTAAGAACCCCTGATTAGATTTTCTATTTTA
>NW_021337355.1:0-222 GCF_001605985.2 Dendrobium catenatum
AGTAGTGGATATGTTGTAAAGAGCAAAACCACAATGAAATATATAAAAAATGTAGTGAATGCAAGTTCATACAAGCTTCTCCAAAAGCAGGAGATACGTTAGTGCACTGCAATCCACCTACAGAAAGAGACAAGTAGTGTACGACAATCTACCTGTACAAAGCAGCAAATAACTCAATCCACAAACTGCTACAGCACGCCACTGGATCTGCAACATCCATAC
>NW_021337356.1:0-250 GCF_001605985.2 Dendrobium catenatum
ATGACCAATATCGATTCTTGTGATAGCAGCTTATCGGACATCGTCGTTTTTGTTGGAATGAACAGAAAAATACTAAACAAAAGGAATACTTACAGAGAAACTAGAAAGAAATTTTTTTAAAAGAATGCAAGCATCAGCGCCCACGTCGGCGTCGGCCTCGGTGCGGGCGAAATTTTGTTAGGGTTGGTGATTTGCATAAGAGATTTTCTTTGTTGTTCCTTTTCTTCCATTTAATTTTTAATTTTAGGGA
>NW_021337357.1:0-224 GCF_001605985.2 Dendrobium catenatum
GCTCCACTAGGCTACCACCTGAGGCCTAAACTTATCCCAGACTACCACGTGACGTCCGAACTTCCGCCAGACCACCACCTGAGGCCCGAACTTCCGCCGGACCACCACATGAGGCCCGGACTTCCACCAGACCACGATCTAACGTTGTTGCTCCGCTGGACCACCACCTGACACCCTGAGCTCCGCTAGACCCCCACTTGAGGCCCTCACCTCCGCCAGACCAC
>NW_021337358.1:0-254 GCF_001605985.2 Dendrobium catenatum
GTAAGGTAAGTTAAGTAATTGTATTGATTTTAATATTTTAAATATATTTTAAGGTTCTCAAATTTTAACTGAATTGATTTAATTGATTTGTGATTTATTAATATCTCTTAAATTTTTAATTATTTACTTAATTCCCTCCTTAGAAAAAGAACTTGGTTTGGATTATGATTAATCAAATCAATCTCAAATATTTAGTAGTTGATACCATTGGTTTGAAATAATTTATGGATAAATCCTTAAAAGTTTGGGATTAA
>NW_021337359.1:0-213 GCF_001605985.2 Dendrobium catenatum
CAGAGCGAGTTCGCTGGCCAGGTGCTGGGGTCGGAAATACCTGTGCTTGTAGACTTCGTCGCCGATTGGTGTGGGCCTTGCCGTTTAATCTCGCCTATAATCGAATGGGCTTCACAGGTATGTATTTCATTTAGAATAGGTCATTTTAAGTGGGTTTAACACAACGACGATTTTAGGGCTGTTTGGTTTGAAGGAATTGCAAGAAATGAAATG
>NW_021337360.1:0-230 GCF_001605985.2 Dendrobium catenatum
GTACGATACTATTATTGTACAGGACAATTTGCTTAATTGTGGTTGCCTTAACCAAGATGTCCTAATTAGGGTTTCTATTTTTAACTGATCATCCAAGATGATTTGGGATCGTCCCGGATGATATGATCAAAATCAAAAAACTCTAAAATAGTCAAAATTCTTCCACCGAGTATGTGTGTGAAAGGTTGTTTAACACCAGGATCCACATTGTTACAAATGACTCAAGAAAA
>NW_021337361.1:0-268 GCF_001605985.2 Dendrobium catenatum
CTAGGGTTTAGAGGCTATAGAGTGATTTTTACCAATCAATCATATTGGGAGATTTTTTTCGTCACATTATAAGAAACCATTACCCTATGTTTTTATTTCAAGAATTTTGTGTATTTTGTGTTTTATGCATTTTAATATGGTCAAAAATTAAAAAAATTTATGATATCTTAATTTTTAGTAAACTTTCACCACATAAATTTTGGTATGTGCACTACAGGAAAACCCGTCATTACCGGCGGACTAAAGCCGCCGGAACACACAGATATTC
>NW_021337362.1:0-254 GCF_001605985.2 Dendrobium catenatum
AAAATCCCAAAAACCCATAAATATTTAATATTTAAAATTTGAAATTCAATCCATCAAACACTTAAAGCAAAATCCATCCACCCTCCGCAACAGTCTGCCGGGGTGGACAAATTCATATAAACTCTAGCTCACAAAGAGTCAAATGCCTAGTCGAAAATATCACTAGGATCCATTCTCAAACAATCTCTTGCCAGTAAGGACGTGGTACGTGTCCTCTAACCGGTAGTTTCGCCGCCAAATGGCATTGCAGGTAA
>NW_021337363.1:0-312 GCF_001605985.2 Dendrobium catenatum
GACGTCGTCTGAAGCCCTTCTCTTCTCCCGTCAATCTCACTCTCTCGGCTACTTATTCGTAAGCCCTAGCCTCTAGCTTTCTTCCATTTCGCAGGTATAATCTTCCCCATTTATTCTTCCTTCCTTCTTATTTCCTCATCCATTCTCTTCTTCTCCTTTTCTTTAACTTTCAAGATTAAACATTAAGAGTTTAAGTATTGATATTCTTAATTAAAATCTAAGATAAAATTTGTTAATTTTTCTTTCTTTTGATAAGCATTGGCAGTAAGAGAAACGATGGAAGTTTTATTGAAATGTGTATATATAAACTTA
>NW_021337364.1:0-353 GCF_001605985.2 Dendrobium catenatum
TCTGGGAATCGTCCAGGACGATCGATTTTGGTCTGATAGTCCCGGGATGATTTGGCGATCGGCCGGGCCGATCAGACTAATGATATATGAAAATCAGCTCATTTTAAGGAGAGAGAAAATCATTTTTTATAAAAACATATATTTTGTAGAAAGAGAAAGAGAGGAAAAGAAATGGAAAGGTTGGATTTCGGAGGCTGCGGAGCGCTTTTCGTCCGACGCCGCTGTTGGGAAAAGTGTAGATCACGTGGTAAGGACTCCGAATCCTATTTCTGTTTTCAAAAATATTAAGTTTTGATCGAGTTGTGCATTGTTTTGTATTTTCGTAGTCGAACTTTTGACCTGATTTGGTATTG
>NW_021337365.1:0-285 GCF_001605985.2 Dendrobium catenatum
AGCCACACCAAATACAATAAACTCAATAAAGGAAAAAAGTGTACAAACTGACTCAGACATAGTCTACCCAATCTTGAGCTAGTTCCAAATTGTAGTCTGATCGTGTGAACCTTAAATGTCATTAGATAAGATAGTCGTAGAGAAAAAAGAATCTTTGTTATCATCAAAATCATAAGCCATAGATCCGCAACAATCTCCCCCTTTTTGATGTTGGCAAACATTTCAATTTGAATTTGCAAAAAGGAACATTTTCTCCTAATCTCCCTCTCACAAGAATAACACTTT
>NW_021337366.1:0-202 GCF_001605985.2 Dendrobium catenatum
AACTTCAATTTAATTAGGATTACTTTTTATTTTTAGAACCTTAAACCTCTTTTACACGCACGAAATGTCTTAAGGGTTAGTAATAACAAATTTTTCACCCCATACAATAGTAGTGACACTTAAGGACAATAATTAAGGACTGAGTCTTAGAAAACTTAGACTTAAGATGCATGTACACTTTATGGTATAAATATAAACATAG
>NW_021337367.1:0-294 GCF_001605985.2 Dendrobium catenatum
CAAGGGTTGCAGATCCGGTGGCGTGGCGTAGCAGCTTTTGACTAGAGTTGTTCGCTGGTTCGTACAGGTAGATTGTCGTGCACTATTTGTTGTTTTCAAAAGGCGGATCGTAGTGCACTAACTAATCTCCTGTCTTACATTTGTTGATGACTGCATTCATTATAATTGTTTCATGTTTTCTTGCAGATCGTGTACTTTGTGTACAACGAATTTCCTGTAGCGACTCGTAAGAGCTTGCACTTATTGAAGGTCTTCTGTATTTTGTTCGTCGTCATTCGTAGATGGACTAATGAA
>NW_021337368.1:0-502 GCF_001605985.2 Dendrobium catenatum
AGAAGCTAGCGTATTCACCAGCGAAGTGATTCTCCTATAGAAAGACAACTGCTTGTTGGCTAAAAAAAAATAGCACGAATGCATGAATCCCGCTTTGCAACCGTATGATTCCATTTCTCTTAAGTCAGATTGTAGTTAACCAGATTTCCCCTGAAGATAGTGCAAGGGTTTAAAGATCTGGGATCCTTACTTCCTATGAGCGCAATCACTCATACTTAATTACCCCTCTTACGCTCTCATATTTAATTACCCCTCTTACTATGTAAGAGGGAACTCTCGATTAAAGATGAATAATTTTTTAGATATTTTTAGTCTCAATAGTAGGGGAAGTGAAGCTAAACCCGATCAAGATCCCATGGTTCCGTCGTCCAGGGTATACCGTAGTTCCAGTATACCAACACTAATAATCATTGATCGTAGTGTCCAAGGAATCTGATTAGCAACCATGGATTGCCTCCTCTCAGGGATCCCGAGTAGACTGAAGTGGCTAGATGTAAGTTTT
>NW_021337369.1:0-210 GCF_001605985.2 Dendrobium catenatum
GGAAAAGAAATATGCTTTTAAAAATGACAAAAAATTGAATAATATTAAGATTTATAATGATCATAAGAAATCTAGAAGTCTTGGTAAGAGTACAATTAGCAATATGAAAGCTAAATCTAAATTCTAAATTCATCAATTTCTAAATGAAATTAAAATAGGATTAGAATTAAGATTTAATAAATAAAATCAATTGATTAAATCAAATTTTGA
>NW_021337370.1:0-210 GCF_001605985.2 Dendrobium catenatum
GTTTGACAAAAATGTCTAGAGAATTATCTATAAGGAAAAAAAATCCAATTTAACAAAAAAGAAGACAGAGGTTTACATAGCAAAACTGATGCATGCTAACGCTTAGCAAATTAGAAGCATATATTTACTTGACACAAATTCAGGGAAAAAGCTCAACATTCATTTGAGATGACTTTTTTTATTATTTTTAAAGCAGTTTTTTAGTACCAA
>NW_021337371.1:0-720 GCF_001605985.2 Dendrobium catenatum
TATTCTACTTTTTCTAGAAATTGATCTTCCAGACAAGGTTCAAATTTACCTTTTTGATAATCAATCTATCGGCTAGGTTCTAAATATGCTTATTTTTTAATCGATCTCCCATGTAAGTATTTCATTTTGTCTAGAAATCATTCTTCCATTTATAGTTTAATTTCCTTTTCCTATAAATTGATCCATAGGTTAGATTCTAAAGCCACTCATTTGAGATTTGGTCTCCTTCCTTAGCATTCTACTTTGTCTAAAAATCAATCCTCTATATAAGGTTTAAATTCTCCTTTTTGATAATCTATCTAATGGCCATGTTCTAAATCCACTCATTCAGGAATCGATCTCTCATCTGAATATTTTGCTTTATCTGAAAATTGATGTCCATATCAAAGTTTGAATTTCAACTTTTCAATAACCAATCAATAGTTCATGTTCAAAATCCACTCATTCAGAAATTAATCTCCCATCTTAGCAATCTGCTTTATCTAGAAATCGATCCTCCAGCAAAAGTTTGAATTCATCTTTTCAAAAACTGATATATCTCTTAGGTTCAAAATCCACTCCTTCGGGATTTGATCTCTCATATGAGTATTCTACTTTATATGGAAATAAATCTTTTAGTTATAGTTTAAATTCAGCTTTTTGATAATTTATCTATAAGTGAAGTTCTAATTCCACTCATTCATGAATTGATCTCCCATCTAAGCATTCTACTTTGAGTAA
>NW_021337372.1:0-771 GCF_001605985.2 Dendrobium catenatum
CGGCCGATACTCTGAACATAGAGGATTTTGATCTCCGTAGCGAGGACATACCTCAGAGAGCCTCACCAGTAGAAGAACTCACCATTGTATCTATCTCTGAAGAACATCCTCAAAAGACGATGCAGATTGGGTCGCTTCTCTCAGAAGACGAGAAGAAAATATTTACAGATTTTCTACGAGAAAATCAGGATGTTTTTGTATAGAGTCCGGCGGATATGCCCGAAATTGACCCCGAAGTAATTGTGCATTCCCTTAAGGTCAATCCTGCAAATAAACCAATCATCCAGAAGAAGTGAAATTTTGCGCCAGATCGACAGTAGGCAATCGAACAAGAGGTGGATGAACTTCTGAAAGCCGGATTCATACGAGAAGTGCATCATCCTAACTGGCTGACAAACTTTGTCTTGGTTAAAAAAGGAAGCGGCGCATGGAGAATGTGCATAGATTATACTGATCTCAACAAGGCCTGCCCGAAAGACAGCTTTCCCCTTCCACGTATCGGCCAATTAGTCGATACCACTTCCGATCATCAAATGTTAAGTTTCATGGACGCATATTCTGGCTACAATCAAATCAAGATGAATCCAACCGATGAAGAAGCAACACATTTCAAACAGACATAGGACTGTAGTGTTATCGGGTAATGCCCTTCGGGCTCAAAAATGCTGTAGCGATTTACCAACGCCTCATGAATAAAATCTTCAAAACCCTTATTGGGCGTAACATGGAGGTATTTGTCGACGACATGTTGGTTAAGAGTCTTGAAAAGTC
>NW_021337373.1:0-223 GCF_001605985.2 Dendrobium catenatum
AAGTATGTTATTCTCTCGATCCCTTCTTTCCATTCAACAGTGTCTTTAGTGCCGAGAGCTATTCTTCGAGAGGTGGAAAAGCTTTGCCGAAATTTTATATGGGATAAATCTAATGAAGATCATGGATTGCATTATGTTAGCTGGAAGAAGATGTGTGATCCGGTTGAACAAGGCGGCAGAGGAATCCATTCCCGCTTTAGCAAAATGGGCCCTCTAAGAGCTA
>NW_021337374.1:0-2859 GCF_001605985.2 Dendrobium catenatum
TACATGTTCGACTTTAGTACATGTTTGTTTAAGTATCAATTATGCTCTTTTCAGAACTAGTTTTGTTCTTTATAGCTACTTATTTGCGGGTGTCCGTGGATAACAATTATAGGAGATACAGCTAGAAACTATAGAGTTTACCAAGAGCTAGATCTTGCTAAGAGCTTGAGCATGCCAGTAGTTTTAGTGGTTTCATTTAGTAATTTTGGAGCTTTTCTTTCTATTTTCCATTTTCTTTGTTTTATGAGTTTGAGTTTTGGTAGGTGTGTGTGTCATTTTATATTGCTTTGTGTAAAAATTATTCTACATTTTTATTATATTTTATTAAAATTTGAATTAATTGCATTAATTAATTAGAATAATTCATTAAATCTTTATTTTAATTAATTAAAAGAAATTTTAATTAAAATTTAAATTAAGTTTAAAATTAATTTCTCAATTCATTAATATTTTAAACTTGTTTTAAATTAAATTGGTTACTCAATTTTAATGATTTAAGTTTAATTAACTCTTTTTAAAAAGATTTAATTTGTGAATGTTTTTTAGAGAGAGAAGGTCTGGTGTATTCCAGAGAGAGTTCGAGATTTTTTTAAAGATTCTATTGAGAATTTTTTGACGGGTTACTGGATGGCGGCGGAAGTTCGCCACACTACCTTCACTGGCGGTCCTGGCTACATTCGAAGACCATCATCTGGTAGTGCTTCCATTTTTGTCTGATTGTTACCAGCATTTGGTGATGGTGTGGTAGGTATTAGTTTAAATATTTTAGCTCGGGACGCAAGATTAAAGATGAAGAACAACAAAGCTCTACTTATAAACGAAGGTGGTTTTGACTAAGAAGATATTACCTAAGATCGGAAAGGGGAAAGAAGTTGTTGACAGCAGTTTTAAATATAAGAAATTGACACCTAGAGCTGTGAACGTTAATCATTAATGAATCATTAATTTTTACTTTCTTAAAGGAGGTAAATAATTTAATCCCTTTTACATAAGGGAGAATGCTACTAAGTGAAGATGTGAATCGCTGTGTAGTATTTTTATGAAAATAAGAGCACAGTGAAAATAAATGTAGTGGCAAAACTACTAATTACTGTCAGAAGTATGTAGCAGGTTTTGCCGAAGTGCTCATTGCATAAATGTTATCTGAAGACTTTAACTCTAGTCTGGATTTGCAAAACCCGGAGAACAAAAATGTAGATAAAATGTACAATGAATTGATTGTAAATACTAAAGAACCCGTTGGAAATAATGCTTTGGAACAAGAAGGAAACATCTGGTTAATCTGATTTGGAATTTGCATTTTATATCACAAGCATCACATTCTACAGTTAGACTCTTCAATTTGCATAATGAGGAAGAACAATCTAGAATACTAAAAAAAATTCTTTAGTTATTAAAGTATTTGGTGAAAATATACCTATCCATGTTGTTAGTGGAGACTAGAGACAAGTATTCAACATGGAAAATTTCCAGATTCCTTATGTTCTTGTAATGGATGGACATTAATTGTTTTGATGACTAACAGCTTTGTGATTCACACCTTAATAGTGGTCTGTGTAATGTTAAAGGCATATATTGGATGGACACCATGTCACCCGATGTTTTCCCCTCAACTTGAAAGGGTTTATCTCTTAGTGTGGATAGAAATGCCTAACATTCCCTCTTGAAAGTTTGTTAAGGGATGTAGGCCCTATGACTGGCCAAAGTTAATAAGGAGAGCGGAGGTGAAATTGGTAAAACCATAATCTTAAAAATCAAACACAGCAAAATCAAAACCAATATCACAACAAAAGAAAACCAAATGCGAAAAATTAAATGCGGAAGTACTAAAGGAAATAACACACCGATTTTAGTGTTTCAGTCAAACCTTGGCCTACATCCAACTCTTTAGAGGCACCCTCTCAAGTATTTGCACTAAGCTAAGGTCTCTTCCTTTCCCCTTAGCTAGGCGGAGAGCCCTTACAAAATCACTTCCCTTTCCTTGGTGAGGAGGAGTCGCCGAGTTCCTTGACACCAAAGAGATCTTCTTTCTCTATGAACTTCCCCCTCAAGACAGCCTGAATTCAAATGGTATTAATGTGCAAGCCTACCGCGAGCAACCATGTGGAATCCCCTCCACACTCCCTTGAGTTCCCCCCATCCAGGATCTTTCTCCCTCTCTAAGATTTCCCCGATCCTGCAACTTACCTTTCAAGCTCTCCTCTTCAAGTCTCCCCAAAATAACAAAGCTATTATGGGATGCCAAAGACACTTACTCAAGTTTCCTTCATAGCTCTAATAATAATATTCTCAAAATGAGCTTATTAATGCAAGTTGCCAACTTTATCGTCCAGGAATGATACTAATATCGTCAATGTATGATCGTGCCAAATAAGCCCAATCAGGCCGGGACGAATTTCAGATGATTAGAAGAAATTTTGGTTCACATCATCCATGATAAATATATCATCCTGGACGATCAGTAATAATGTTGGAATAATGTCCTGAACATGCGCCCTGAAAAAGAGCTGCCGATGTCCAATTGTCCAGCATATCGGCCCGGACATCATAGGCATCCGTCCAGGACGATTTGATCGTCTAATCAAGTCATAATTGCTTTCCTTAAATGCCAGATTAATTTTAGAAAACATGTCCTGGATCAATCCTGGATATTATTATATCCTGGACGATCCCTCTGAATGACATCCAGAAATAAGTAATTCCTAAATAAATTTGATGGCAGAATCTTTCTGTTTGGAGCCTAATCCTGGCCGATACAAAAATCATCCAGGAATGTTTTGCGTAAATGATATACTTTCTTTAAATGAAGAGACTAATTAGGGCTTCTGCTTTTGACGATCGTCTGACGATTAAATATCG
>NW_021337375.1:0-213 GCF_001605985.2 Dendrobium catenatum
AAATGAACAATTGGGTTTAAACACATCACATAAAAAAGCAACCTAGTGCTGACTTTAGAGAATTAATTATTCAGTTCTTGAAATTATATATCAACAACAGTGTAAAATAAACTAATACTATAATGATAAAAATTTGTTATTTCTTCCATTCTCCATACCAACCATCGACGAGACTTAAATGTAAAGTTTAATGGGTGGTAGAGAAATTTTCAA
>NW_021337376.1:0-375 GCF_001605985.2 Dendrobium catenatum
CATAATTAATATGTTAAATAAGGCTCTGAGACCTTCCGAAAATTACAATAAATACATATTAGGTCAGAAAATTACCCATAATACCTTGAACTGACCAGAATCTGATCTTTGACCTTAGATAATTAAGACTCCCTAGTTTGACTTCAGGTTGACCCCTAATTTTACCACAGATGGAATTTACCTTTTTGCCCCTAATAATTCATTAAAAATTATTAAAAATCCCAAATTTTCCCCAAACACTTGGGAACACCCATTCAGGTCAACCCTGACCTTTGGGGGTGATTCCAATCATTTTGGAGTTGATTTGGATCAAAATAATAAAAAGGGCCCTTTATTAGGAAATTTAGAAAATTCCCTTAATTACCTAATCTTTAG
>NW_021337377.1:0-263 GCF_001605985.2 Dendrobium catenatum
TATAACCAGACCTACATCCACTCCCCAGAGGCACCCACTGAGTATTGCACTAATACAAATAGTGACTCTCCTTTTGCAACCACAGTAAGGCGGAGAAACTTTTACAACACACTCTTTTCACCACTCCCCGGTGCGGCAGAGAACCGTCCGTCCTTTTACATAATTCCAAGTGTTGGCAGAGAACTATCCGTCCTTTCACACTATCCCCTGTGTTGGCAGAGAACCATCCGTCCTTTCACACTCTCCTAGTGTGGGCAGAGAAC
>NW_021337378.1:0-399 GCF_001605985.2 Dendrobium catenatum
ACCGCTATCCATTGTCTCGTAAGCGGGCACTGCTACTTCTACAATAGGATGGGTTGAATGTGGTTCAACAGGAACGTCACATTCCCAAATGTTATGCATTACCGAAGGTGAGCCTTCGGTAAATGTTGGTAAGTTGAGGTCAAATGTGGACCGTGAGCGACGTGATGATGGAGGATCGGTGAATATAGGTGTGGACCTACAGGGAATTTTGAATATATAATGATTAATTAGCTTCCAAATATGAGAGCAAGCGTGACATTACTATGGAATGAAGTTCAAGAATAAGCTGGATAAATAGGTAGTGTCAAGTGTTATCGATCGTTATGGGTGATGGGGACTCAGCTCGTGCTACTGCCATGGGTAATTTTCAAACTCAACGTACACGATCACGGTCCTTCG
>NW_021337379.1:0-1422 GCF_001605985.2 Dendrobium catenatum
ATCAATGGATAATGAACTGTCTTTAACTTATAAAATCAATTAAAATGTTTATGATTGTTCCTAATTAATCCCATAATAAATAAGAATTGAAATCCTCTTAAATTGACTTTTAGATTTGTCTTAATGTATTCCTTAGGTAAAATCAAGGGTTAACCAGCTTTATTAATCCCAAAAATATTAAGAATCCTAGAAGGGCTTTAAACACTTGTTGATCTGTCCTTAGGCCAGTTATGACCTTTGGAACTGATCTCAAGGAGTTTGAAACTTATTTGGGTTCAAATCCTTAAGCAGCCCCTTAGTTGTAATAATTTGGTAATCCCTATGAATATGTATAACTTCCAAAATTCACCATTAATTATATATATAAAAAAAATCTTAAACTAATCAAACTCAATGGATAATGACTTCAATTAGAATCTACTATTCTCTAAGAATATTAAACCTCCATAATTTGGTAGAAATCAAGGAGTCAACATTTTAAGTGACCTTAGGTCAAAACGGGCCAAAACTTCTAAAAATCATAACTTTTCGTAGAAAACTCCAAATTGAATGTACCACCTGTCTAACAGCTCATAATTAGGTCTATTATTTATTGAAATTTTGAAACCCTTAAGATTAACTCTAGTTTTGAAATTCAAATTTTGACCCCTTAGTTAATATATCCGGATAATCCTTCAAAATCTATTAACTCCCCCAAATTCCAGAATTCTCTTAATAGGATAATAAAATTCTCAACCAACCCATTAAAATCAGTGACCAACTCCCCTTAATATTAATCCACTCTTTTAATTTCAACTAATTTAAAATAACTTAATTAACCCCGATTGCTACTAGGTAACCCAGGCCTATGAGGCTATTCACTTAGCCCCAAGGAAGGTGAAATAAACTTCACGGCCTCGGTGTGAAACAAAGGTAGTAATCAATTAACTTTTAAAATACATTTAATTAAAATTCCTAATTCACTAATACTTAAAATTTAACCTAAATTCCCCTTTCAAGCCTTAACAAACCCAGAGCTTTAGACAACTTTGATTAACCACCGACTTTAGGACCTACCCCAGCCACACGACTTTTGCACACACTTTAGATGATTTGCTAGGACAACCAACTCTAGATCTAGGTTAGGTCGGTGTTTACTTTACTGCTGTGTGCCGTATTTTTTGTAGTTTTCACTACATGTTGTGGATAAAATTATTTTGCTGTGTCTGCTTACTTTTCTGCACTCTGTGGATGGATTGATGTGTTTGGCAACTAGATTACCCTTAGGTTAGGTACGATCTGGATGTTCACATAGTTTTTAGCAGGTGGCCACGATCATGCAGGGCAGTAAAAGGGGGCTAAATAAATAAATAAAAAAATATCAATTATTATAAATGCTTGCACAAGTGCTTCAGCTGCTAAAGCCCCCAAATAAAAGGAGCG
>NW_021337380.1:0-267 GCF_001605985.2 Dendrobium catenatum
AGGACGATCCCAGATCGTCCTAGATGATC
Organism: Dendrobium catenatum; assembly: GCF_001605985.2. Taxonomy (NCBI): domain Eukaryota; kingdom Viridiplantae; phylum Streptophyta; class Magnoliopsida; order Asparagales; family Orchidaceae; genus Dendrobium; species Dendrobium catenatum. The sequence continues at coordinate 30 of NW_021337380.1, forward strand.
CTGGAGCATAAACAGAACTTCACAATCTCCCCAACTTCAAAAAAATGTTATCCTCGACATTGTCCAATCCAAACGCCGTCAGAACAAGTACAGGTACGACTTCCTCATGTCAGACTCCTTCTCTCAAGTCACTTCCCGTGCAGTACGGTGCTTCCACTGCACTTTAACCATCGGAATCTCTTTACTTCGTAGCTTTCAGATGTCGTACGCCAAAATCAACTCTGGCTCTTCCTTATAC
>NW_021337381.1:0-326 GCF_001605985.2 Dendrobium catenatum
GGAGGATTTCTGTGTGAGAGGGAGGCTCCGAGTTTTTCGTGTGAGAGGGAGGCTTCGAGTATGTGTCATGTATGAGAGGAGGGAGGCTTGGATGTTTCATGTATTAGAGGAGGGAGGCTTGGATGTGTCATATATTAGAGGAGGGAGGCTTGGATGTGTCATGTATTAGAGGATGAGAGGCGGTTTTTTGTTATGAGAGATCATGAGATGGTGGTTTTTGTCATGAGAGATCATGAGATGGTGGTTTGTGAGAGAGAGATCATGGGAGAGAGAGATCAGGGGAGAGAGATCATGGGAGAGAGATCATGGGAGAGAGAGAGTGGGTG
>NW_021337382.1:0-3482 GCF_001605985.2 Dendrobium catenatum
ATTCTTTTAAAGAAATTTAAGATATGATGAGTTTTTTTATTTCTCTTAAATAACTGCTTCTGCCTGATTAATTGAATAGTCTAGCACTGCAAGTATAATCCTATGACATCTAGAGGACAACAAATTAATTGGATGAATGATATCCATACACCAAGCATTTAAAGGCCCAAAGCAATAGTTAGATGCAAGATATTTGGTGGTTGATGCAGGACTACATTGTGCTACTAACATAGATGATATTGAGTGCATCATCTATATAAAATTCTATCATTAATGGCTATACCCTTTATTTAATCTTCATTTTCATTTTGGTTTAGATTAATGAGCACCATGAAATCTAGTATTTATTTGTTTAACTATTTTTGAGCTTCTAATTTCCAGAGGCAACTTAACCACATTTGATCAAATAATCTTCAATATGGAGTGCCATTGAATAAAGTATATTGTAATCTTCAATATAGACTAATTTGGAATTTGGTGATTGTTCGAAAGATGATGGTTTCGTTGTGAAGCTTCATTTGTAGAATGAAATGGAAAATGTCAAGATGTTGCAGAATGCGTTAGTGGTGAAAGTATTTGAAGAGAATGTTCCTCTTAGTGTGATTATCGTGGAGTTAAGAAAAAGGTGGTCACAATTTGAAAGGTTTTACTTAATAGTGCTTGGTTTGAGTTGGTCATTTTATGCTTTTGATGATGTACAGGTGATGGAGTTAGTTCTTTCAAACAGCCCTTGGTATGTGAGTGGACATATCATTGGTATTGACAAATGGTCACCATCATTTTCTCCTTCTTCTTTAAAGGGTCTATCGGGTCCGAAGTTGATGAGGATGCCAAACCTTTCATTACAATGTTAGGACAAAGTCAATGTCTGCAGGATTGCATAAAAGGTTGGTACTCCTCTCTTAATAGATGGGAATATGTTCCAATGGGGTCTGAGGGATTTTGCGAGGATCTGTGTCTGTATAAAGATGAAAAATAAACTCCCCCTAGGTGTTTGGGTGGAAGGTTGCTTAGGAAGATTTTTGCAAAGAATTGAATATGAAAGAGTATCTAATTAGTGCTTTATGTGTGGCAAAATCAATCATCTTAAGAGTTGCTATTCAGAGCTTATTGGAGATGTTGTTCAGGTTGGATGTAAGCTAACTGAAGCCATGGGGAAAGGAGATACTTCCATTATGAAGAATTCTGATGAAGCCACAGCTAAGTGTCCTCTTCCCCCTTTTTTTTTTTTTTGAAACTGCCAAAGGCATTTTAAACAGAAAGGAAAAAACAAATACAATCTATATAATGATAGAACACCTATCACACTCTTCTTTAAGAAAAGCTAAAAAAGTAGGAGGGGTCTTATTGCAATAGAGATCCTCCCAAATAAAATCCTCTACTAAAGAAAAATTAGCACACAAATTGGCTAATTTATTATAATCTCTATGAACAAAATGAAAAAGGAACGTAACAATTTCCTCTTAAAAGGACAAATCTTCAACCTCCTCCTCCTTGAAGGACCCTATATTCATAGAATTTTGAAGAAACTTGATGACATTATGATTATCCCCTTCAACTATAATCCCTTTAGCTTCAAAGTTCCAATTATTATGAAAGAATTTCAAAGCCCTTATAGCCAAAAAGTCCAAAAAACCAATGTTCCAATGTACACATTTGATACCAAAAGCAAAGAGAAATCTTCCTTTATGGTCTCTAAAAACTCCTGCAATCCCGGCTTCAGTAGAATCTAATAGAGCAGCATCAAAGTTACATATAATCCACTCGGGTGGAGGAGGGTGACAAGAAGAATTGGATAGATTACAAAGCTGATTGGATCCCTAGTTATCTGAGAAGATATCGCACTTTGAAGAAGAGACAACAGTTTCAATAGCTTTAGCAGCCAGAAATCCCGTCCCCAACTCATTTACACCATGGGTAACATTGTTCCTACTCTTCCAAGAGAAGTAAACCACTGTACAGTAAAGATTAGTCAAAAAAGGATTTGAATTACACAAAACATTTAAACAATTGATACAATCTAACCAATCATTGTATCTAGGTAGTTTGAAACTCCAACTATCCAAGGCATCAAACAACAGAACTAAAAGACCATAATTCACCGTAATATGTTCCTCTGTTTCAACTTTTGTACAGCCTATCAGACAGGGATTCGAATGAATAATCCGTCTATACATGAGATAATCCAAAGTAGGAATACATTTATTAAGTAATCTCCACCAGAAACAATGAACTCATGGCGACAATTTGATTAACTTCAGCCACTTCCAGCAGCTGTTCTTGTTACAGATAGCACCATGATATGTTCTAGCCAAAGCAGCCATTGATTTACCTGAAAACCTGTACATAAGTTCTCTGGAATCCATATCATTTCCTTCCTCAATCTTTACTTGAAAAATTAACTTCGTTAATTCTAGACCAAAATGTTTCTTTAGCTCAATCTGATTCCACTCTCTGTTTTGAATAAAGAATTCAAGTCTTGGGAATTCTTCTACCATAACATTGATGAAAGTAGGCCATTTAGAAATACTTCTGTTAAGAATTCAAATGTCCTCAAGAGTATCAATAGAAGCACCTGTAGCAATCTTCCATTTCAATAACGGCCGTAAGGAATTCAAACCATTAATCAAAATTTTCCATGTAACAGAGCAGTTTTGCTTTCTCACTCCACTACAGATATCATTTCCTTATTTAGCTCTTAGAGTCCTATACAGCAAAGAATTGGACCCTTTAATGAACTCCCAAGCATACTTAGAACTAAGAGGGGCCATCATGGCAACAGATGAATGCAAACCCGCTCCTCCTTCAGCCCAAGGTTTATACAGAACCTCCCACGAGATGTAGTGCATACCGGAGGCATTATCAGATTTATTACAAATAAAATCTTTGCACATATTCTCCAATTTCTTCAGAATAATAATGGGGACCAAAGAGTGGGAAACATAAAAGATAGGAATAGTAAGCAAAACTATTTTTACCAAAACAAGTCATCTAGGTAAAGAAAAAAATTTATTACCCCAACAATTAATCTTAGCTGCTGCCCCCTCTAGCAAGAATAAAAAATCTGAAGATACCATTCTACGTAAGCAAAGATTAGTACCCAAATACTTCATTTCCTGCACCACCTTATAATTGAGAATTTTAGATAAAGATTTCTTCTTTGTTATACTAACCGACTTCCCATACATAATAGCCGATTAATTCACATTAACTGATAACCCAGTCCAGTTACAATAATCCGCAATGATCCTTTTAAGTAATTTCAATTAAACAGTATTGGCTTCAGAAAAAAGAACATCATATGCATATAAAAGGTGGGAGACCTTTGGTGCCGATGCAGCCACTTTTATCCCTAAATTTTTACCATTTTGGTACAAGTTGTTAGACAAAAGTTGGGAATATAATATGTAAAGATAGTGAGAAAGTGGACATCCCTGTCTAAATACACTCTTTGCTTCAATCCACTCTGTTTTGGTCCCATT
>NW_021337383.1:0-259 GCF_001605985.2 Dendrobium catenatum
TCAACCTTCTGGTTTGTGTTATTGTATTAGAATTTATAGTGTCTTAGGTTTTGTTTTAGACAGCTTTCGTACTGCTTTTTAAAATGATTTTTTTATACAGAAAATTTAAATCTAAGAAATTTTTGTACTAAAAAACTGTTTTAGAAAGCAAAAAGAAAGCTGTCACGAACGATGCCTTAATAGAGCTTTGCAGGGTTTGGTTAGTTTTTAACCAGTTTAGTTTTACTGTTTGCTCAGTCTAAAATCTTAGCTTGCTGTG
>NW_021337384.1:0-583 GCF_001605985.2 Dendrobium catenatum
TGAGGGCGAGCTGGTGATTCAGCGCACAAGTGGTCGAGTGGGCAAGCGGACGCGATGACGATCGAGCGAGTGGGCAAGCTTGACTTGGTAGAGCTATGAGCATGTGAGCAATGTGAGCACAAACACCACTAGCACAAACTACAGACAAAGCGCGACGAGCATGAGTGACCAAACGAGATTTGAGTTGTTTATAGGTTTTTGGGTTGATCCAAATGGATCCGAAATTAACATGTGAGAATATAAAACCCGAAAGTGACCCGTTTTTCAAACGAATTGACCCGAACCCAAAAATTTTAAGTAGAGTTTTAAGGTCGTGTCAAATATTAACACCCTTAGATATAGGTTTCTTCAATTCTTCAAATATCTCATATAACTTAAAGTCTTATAAGGTATAGATTTTTTTTTTTTTTTTTTGTTTTTTTTTTTTTTTGTTCTTAGAAAATCTTAGAAGGCTAAAACTCAGAAGTACATGTCTTTTTAAAAATCTCAAAAGGCATGAGCTACATAGTTTATATTCATATCAAAAAAATATATTGACTTTCATTATTGGTTTATCTACATATTCAAAAAAATTAGAATGCTT
>NW_021337385.1:0-278 GCF_001605985.2 Dendrobium catenatum
CTAAGCAGCAAGGAATAATTGCTTTGTATTGTGTCCCCAAATATCTTATTGTTTATCTCTATCCAAATTTGATAAATAGCACATCATATCATCATCATGTAAAAATTTTTAACTGATAGAGATACTTGAAGCTCACTGTCCAACCATTCAAGAAGCTGCAGTACCGAAGGTCTTAAAGAGAAATTCGCTCGTCTCAAGAATGAGAGTAGCAAGAATGAAAAAAGTATAAGAGCATTCAAATAACAGATGAGATACACTTTCCACATTTGAATGACATA
>NW_021337386.1:0-295 GCF_001605985.2 Dendrobium catenatum
TTTTTTAAAAATAATAAGTAGTGAATTTGAGATGAGTCTGATAAGAGATTTGAGTTGTTTTCTTAGTTTTAGTATAAAACAAAATGAGGAAGAAATGTTTCTTAGTTATTCTAAGTATATTAAGGATATTCTCAAGAAATATGAAATTAATAATACTAAACTAGTGTCTACACCAATGAGTTCCTCAATGTAGTTAGATAATGACCCTAAGGAAAAATCTGTTGATCAAAAGAAATTTAGAGGAATAATTAAATTATTGCTTTAGTTTGCTATTAACAGACCAGACATCATGTTT
>NW_021337387.1:0-219 GCF_001605985.2 Dendrobium catenatum
TCACCAGTTCACCCCAATCAACCAATCGTGGAACAGAGGCTCCTCTGATTAGTACGAACTATGAATCATTGCCCCAATAGGTAAGGCCGCCATTTTTGAATGGCCAACACAATGGCCATCAGTTCCCGCTCATAAATTGACTTCAACCTCGCTCTAGGTGATAAGATCCTGCTGAAAAAAGGAATTGGCCTATGATTCTGCATGAGCACTGCTCCCAAG
>NW_021337388.1:0-229 GCF_001605985.2 Dendrobium catenatum
TAGAAAGCATTAATGGTTGATTGATACGATCACATCGGCTGGGATGATCGCCTAATCGGCCGGGACGATCGCCTGATCGGCCGGGATGATGTCTTGGACGATCTACATCAGACAGCTCGAATTCAGGGTGATGATCATGATGATTGAAATTGGTTTTAAACTAATCATCCTGGACGATTGTGATATCGGCCTGGATGATGTAACCAATTTTCTTCTGATCATCCCAAAT
>NW_021337389.1:0-276 GCF_001605985.2 Dendrobium catenatum
GTTGGGAGTGGTTGGATGGACGGCCGATCTTGAATCCTTTGATCATGAACCGTTTGATGAACATTTGAATGTCTTAGTGATGTCGGAATTTAGTGATCTTGGGCTCGTTGGATTCGTATCATCGAGCTGCTCGATTCGAGTATAATCTTGTTATGTTTGGAAATTTTTTGGTAATCCAAATTGTGGTTCGAACCTTCCAACAGCGCTTCGGGTCCTTGATTTGGACCGATTCGGGCTCGGATTGAGTCGAATTTGGTGTCGTTGGGTTTGTATTTC
>NW_021337390.1:0-375 GCF_001605985.2 Dendrobium catenatum
TTAACGGTGCCCAACCACTTTAATTTTTGTATTTCTGGGTTGTAATAAGCAAGGTAGTTTACCTATGGACATTTATTAATTAATTTATTATATTTGATGTGTTAATGTGATTGCATTTAGGATTTCTCTTGCTTTTCTTAATTTTTTTGGCATTTTTTTTCCTCCAAACCAAGCTCTCCTTAAGCCCTCCAAACCAAGCTCAAAGCTTAGTTAAGCCTTAAATGGCTGTGGTCCCCCATCTATTGCCTACAATAACATCAAGCCTTTATCCCACTACGTGGGGTCAGCAACATGAATCCTTTTTTCTCCATTGTGTCCTATTAAAGGTAAAATTCTTGATTAAATCTAATAAAGAAAGGTCATTCCTAATATTTT
>NW_021337391.1:0-3790 GCF_001605985.2 Dendrobium catenatum
TTTCCACTTTTGCAAGTGGAAACCCGCATGTAGTCTACAGATTTTAAAGCACAAAAGAAACTATTTAAATATTTAGCGTTTAGTTATGCTAAGTCATGTTCTTCTACAGTCCAGTCTGCAAAAGGTGTATCAACCTTACCTCAGTCAACTAATCTAGTTGGTTTTCTATAACCTTCATAGACTAAGATCCACATATGATAATCAAGTGATTGTAAGAAAGTAGACATGTGTGTTTTTCAAAAATCAAAAGGTATATTGTCAAATAGTGGAGGTCTAGTAATAGAGTAACCCTCAGGTGTATTTTGGTTTCCAAAGGTAGCCATCTTCGTTAATCAAAAAGTAGTTTAAACTTATGATTTTGAAATAAAGCTCTGATATCACTTGTTGAGTCTAGTGAATAGGTTGTTAAACCTAAGTTAATGTCCCACCGCTATCAAGAGGGAGGCGAATTGGTAGTTAAAAATTATCCCTCTTTTTGGATGAGTTGAACCGAAAATAACTTTAGTGAATTTTTATAAAAAAGTTTTTCAACCACAACTTTTTAAACAGTAAAATATGGAAAATAAAAAAAATAGTAAAAATAAATGACACAAGATTTATAGTGGTTTGGTCTAAATCAGACCTATATCTACTCCCCAGAGGCACCCTTTAAGTATTGCACTAATACCAATAGTGTCTCTCATTTTGCACCCACAGCAAAGCAGAGAAGCCTTTACAAATACTCTTCCCACCACTACCCAGTACGGTAGAGAACCGTCGTCCTTTCACACTATCCCAAGTGTTGGAAGAGAACCATCCGTCCTTTCACACTCTCTGAGTGTGGGAAGAGAACCCTTCATCTTTTCACACTATCCTAGTATGGGCAGAGAACCCTTCAGACTTTCACACTCTCCTAGTGTGGGCAGAGAGCCCTTCGTCCTTTCACACTCTCCTAGTGTGGGCAAAGAACCCTTCGTCCCTTCACACTCTCCTAATGTGGGTAGAGAACCCGATCTCCTTGATAGATCTCTCCACAAGAAATCTAGAAGGAAGAAAGAAAAGAGTGAAGTAATCTCAAATCTCAAGTAGGAAATCTTACCTTTGAACACTAAGCAAAGCCTTTAAGCTCCCGTGGAAGAAATCCTTCTTTTAATGCTCTCTCTCACTCTCTCCTTGAGTCTTCTTTCAATAGGCATGAAGATCAATGACCAAAAAGATTTTGTGGCAGTCTAATTTGGACTATATATAGGAAAGATAAGAAAAACTGCCCAAAACTGTAAATTTTTAATTTTGTACGTAGTGGATCATCCCGTACGATCGTGGATTGTCCTGGACGATTTTACTTAAAGTGTCGAAAATGATCCTAAATTATATTGGTACGAACTATGTTCATATACGATCATCATCCCGTACGAACTAGGTTCATCCAGTACGAAACAGTTATTCCATAGGTCAGTTTCCAAATCCCGGCAGGACGTAACCAACTGTGATAAGTCGGTTTGGTTCGTCTTGGGACGAACAAGTTTCGTCCTGGACAATTTTATACAGAGAGTTTCGTCTAAAGATGAAGGTTTAATTTTGTCCTGTACAATTTTAAACAGAGAGTTTCATCCAGAGATGAATGGTAAATTTTGTCTTGACAAACAGTACGATGTGAGAATCCAGAGGCGTTCGTCCTGGGACGAATAATAAATTCGTCCTGCACAATTAGGACTTAGAAAAAATTTTCTCACTGCCTGTTCGATCCATTGCCCTTCAGAAGGTCTGATGACATGATCGTTCCGTACGAATTATGTTCATCCCGTATGATCAGTTCACAAAAGTCATTCCCCCATATGTGTGTGTTGTGAATATTCACTCTATTACAATCTCTCCCTCTCAATTCAAAAACATTTTTAAAGCTTTTAATTTACAAATGATTGGATGCTGAATTTGATTTGAGGTCTTCGTAGTTTGGAGTTGATTTTCCTGAAATGTTAGTACACACTAGAGCAAAAACAAATCTTTCAAAAAGTGGAGATATATATACATAAAACAATAATATTTGTAATCATCAAAATAATACAAGTTGCAAGAATGTAAAACATGCAAATAGCAACTCTCTTAACAGAGTCTTCAATAAAATAACATTGATAATTGAGGAGACCTTTCAAGTTGTGTTTGATGAATCTAACAATTATGGAGGGTCTCGAGTAAAAGAAGAAGAGATTGTAAAAGACAACTAAGGATTTAAATCTACAAGTTTAGAAGAAAGAATAGAGTATGAAAATACTTTGCCTAAAGAATGGAGATATTCTTTGAGCCATCCTAAAAAACTTATCGTAGGAGACCCATCTGAAGATATTAGAACTAGGCATGGACTTAAAAATGAGGTAAACCACTCTGCCTTGATTTCAATGATTGAATCCACCAACCTAAATCAAGCCTTATTTGATTAATTTTAGCTCTTATCCATGAAAGAAGAATAGAGTCAATTTGTAAGAAATGATATTTGGGAGCTAGTTAGAAGACCTAAGGACTAGAGTGTGGTTGGAACAAAATGGGTTATCAAAAATAAAATGAATGATTCTGGTGTAGTTGTGAGGAATAATGTAAGATTTGTGGCTATGGGGTATAATCAAATAGAAGGGATTGATTTTGAAGAAACTTTTTACTCCTATAGATAGATTGGAAGCTATTAGAGTGCTACTAGCCTTTATTTATTTTAAGGAATTAAAACTGTATCAAATGGATATTAAGAGTGCCTTTTTGAATGGGGTAATAATGGAAGATGTGTACGTTGAACAATCCCTAGGCTTTGAAAATTAACAATTTCCCAATCATGTGTTCCAATTAAAAAAAGGCATTATACAAACTTAAACAAGCACCCATGGCATGATACGAAAAGCTAAGCACATTCCTACTAGAATTTTTTTTTTTAAAGGGAGCATATACACCACTCTATTTCTAGAAAGGAAGGAGTTGAATTACTAATTATTTAAATTTATGTTGATGATATTTTGTTTGGATCTTCGGATTAAAATGTATTTGATGAATTCTTAAGAATAATGAGAAAGGAATTTAAAATGAGTATGATAGGAGAATTCACTGACTTTTTAGGATTTAGCATAAGGCAGAAAGATGATGGAACTTCCCTTAGTCAATCAAAATACATTAAGGTCATCCTTAAGAAATATGAGATGGATAAATACAAGCCAATCAACATACCCATGAGTTCCACTGTTCAGTTTGATAAGGATTCAAATGTGAAATATGTTGATCAAAAGAAATGTAGAGAGATAGTTGGATCACTTTTTTACTTGATTGCTAGTAGACCTAATATAATATTTAGTGTTTATCTTTGTGCTAGATTTTAAGTTGACCAAAAGGAGTCACACTTGACTGTTATTAAGAGAATTATTAGGTATCTCTTAGGAACCCCTGACATAGGAATCTGATATCCTAAGCATAGCACCTCTTTTAAAATCATAGGATATTTTGATTCATATTTTATGGGATGCTTAGTTGATATAAAAAGCACTTATAGAACTTGATAATTTATAGTACAATCCTTATTCTCCTGGTCCAGTAGAAAATATAACTCAGTTGCCTTGTCCATTGTTAAAGCTGAGTACATTACCTTAGGAAGTTATGTAGCCCAAGTCCTCTAATTAAAGTAACAAATTGTTTATTTAGGATTACCTAAAGGAACAATTTCAATTCTCTATGGTAACACTAGTGCCATCTGTATTTCAAAGAAAATAATTAAACACTCCAAGACCAAATGTATTGACATAAGGTATCACTTCATTAGGGATCATGTTCCTAAAAG
>NW_021337392.1:0-303 GCF_001605985.2 Dendrobium catenatum
ACATATTTATACATGCTATGTACAAGCATTAAGCACTATGTTTAATATTATATATAAGTTTTATATACATTATGTATAAATTTATACATGATATGTACAAGCATTATATATACTATATATAAGTATTATACACTCTGAAAAAGTTTATATATACTATATATAAGTTTATACAAGATAAATATAAGTATTGTACATACTATATACAAGCATTATACATGCTAAATAAAAGTATTATACATACTACGTATAAGTTTATACAAATATTATGCATACTATATAGAAGTTTATACACGCTATTTATAA
>NW_021337393.1:0-777 GCF_001605985.2 Dendrobium catenatum
CATCTCAGGTACCTTTGATGAAGTTCTCTGTTTAGCATTTCTGTTTTTAGAAATCTTTGTATTTGCTGGAACAGTCTTCTTATTTTCTTCAACTTTGTTTACCATAGCGTTAAATGTGCGCTTTTGATGAACCTAATAAAATGAATTTATTCAATAATTTAGCACATACAGACATTAATATTTTCTTCTTTCACTTACAGATTCTGTATGTTCAGAATCAATTGATGAGGAAGGAACTGCATTGATTAGAAACTGTGAAGAGATAGAAGCACTGTGTTGCTTATGGGAAACTGAAGTATTTGAGTTGCTTTTATCAGAGTAAGAATTAAGTTTGGCACTGATTCGCGGTAGATCTGTGTTAGCTTTCTGAGAAGAAGATTTGCTCTGTTTTTTTCCTGAATGCTGTTGTTGGACTGGATGTCTAGGCATGAAGGCTTCTGGGTTGTCTTTTGGATCATTAGGATTGAAGCCTCTTTCCATTTCTTTGCGAGCATTTTCGAAGTATATGGTGTATGGAATGTCCTTGTCTTCCCAATTGCCAAATTTAGGAACATGTGCGCTCTGATCATAGATTTAACAAATGTATAAGTGGCAAATATGTTAATGCATTCAAATTTTTACTAGTTCAAATAAGGAATTTAGCAAGTGTTAAGACACATGACGTGTCAAGTCCGGAAGCTTCTTCTGTTATGGTCTAATACCTATATATAGTGATGTATCTTGTAAACTGTTTAGTGAGAATACAATTTGTTCATTTCTCCTTCTTATCTCTGTTTC
>NW_021337394.1:0-943 GCF_001605985.2 Dendrobium catenatum
TTTTTCACTAACTAGTCTTTGCACCACTACACAAATTGGCTCAGATAATAAATAAATAAATCATCAACGCATATAGAGCATTCATAGTTTTATGAATCTTTCAAATCGAGCACATTACTCATAATATTTTGATTCAACCACTTTTCTTTTTTAGATTGATGGAATAGAATCTCCCTAAGAGAAAATTTCACATGGAAACTCTATCAATCTTTTTATTTGATCATCCTGTTCTAGTGTTCTGCCAGCAATGGTTGAACTTGTTCATCAGTAAGGGCTTTATGATAGTGTTGATTTGATCAGCTTGCATCCAATTAATGAAATAGATTATTTTCATTGATTTTGAAATCAAATGATATTACTCGTTTAATATTTAACTTCATAGCTACTTGCATTTCGAGTGGGAACCTTAAGTATGCTTAGGGTGGTCGGTGGGTGAGCACGGTTGGGAACCCCTCATCCTGGGTTCGAATCCCCTCTACTACGGCCTTGCCTCTTCACTAGGGCAAAGCAAGGGTGGGCTAGATGCCGATGGGTGGACTCGCTAGGTTCCGCCGAGGGATTAGTTATCCTTTGGACTGGCTGCGAGTAGATACTCATGTTCCCAAAATAAAGAAAGAGTGGGAACCTTAAGTACAACTAAAAATAACTTGATGCAAACATTTATCCTTTGTGATCCTTGGACCTCGCCAGCTTGCTTTGATACCAAATTTAGTCATTGTTGTGATCTATAACAAGTAGACATGCCATCATATTTGGTGCTTTTACTTCCTCAGAAGTTTAATCTGAGTGGATGCCATCAAAGTGACTGATTGTGAATATGATTGATTAATCAGAGACAAGGTTGCAGCCTGTGCCAAGCACTTTGTTGGTGATGGTGGGACACAAAAGGGAATTAATGAGAACAATACTGATACGTCATCACAAAATTAGCTTGATCAGGCAC
>NW_021337395.1:0-272 GCF_001605985.2 Dendrobium catenatum
AGATGAAATTTGGTTAAGTTTGGTTTGAATCGGTACAAGTTTATATAATCTTCTTGTGGGATGACTTCTATGTTCTATGTTGTAAGAATCTTTATATATATTGTTATTCATGATGTTGAAATACTTTCTTTAAGCATAGGAAGAACAAATTGCATCAAACTCCTTTCTTTTTTTTTAGTAGAAAGTGTTGGGTTCTAATATTAAACATGTGGTATTGTCTCTTTACATTTCACAAAAACGATTGGAATAAGTTTAAAATATCTTCTTATGAA
>NW_021337396.1:0-1664 GCF_001605985.2 Dendrobium catenatum
TTCATCTCCAATCTTCTCCAATTTTTTCAGGTTCTCTCCTGTTGCGATATCCATAGATGCAGCGTCTCCCGTCAATGTGTCATCCTGAATGCGAAGATATTTGCCCTCTTTTTCCAGAGATTTGAAGAGAAATGAAAGCATGATATCAACCATGTCTGTACTTGCTTCTGAATATATGTTGATGATGGGCATGTCAACAAAACAATTGCAGAGCCATCGAAGCATTCCCCACTTTGCTACTTCTTTTGCGCTATGGTATTTCTGTTGCTTGGCCAATCCAGTGCCAAGTGAAAGTACGCGGAAATTCTTGTATTCCGCTGGTTCTGTCTCGAAGTAATTTTCTCTTTGCTGGAAAATGTTCTTGCTCACCATACTCATGGCAAGCAAAGTCTGTACGACGTACAAATTCATATATTTATACAACATCATGACCAATTTAATAAACTAAGGTTTTGTTTGGGGCGACTTTTTTATTGCTTTTTAAAGCAGCTTCATAGAAAATTAGTTTAAGAAACAGTACGAAAACTATTCCAAACGAAGCCTAACTGATGAGAAATATATTAACATACTGGGTTATTTGCTGCAACTCCTCCGTCGATGAGATTGAACTCTTGAGGAAGGAAATTGGAGTCTTCGTTATTGAAGTAGTGAGCAGGTAGGTAAACAGGTGCAGCTGAGGTGCCAATGCAGATGTCTGATAAATAAGCATCCTTCGATGGAGCAGATTTTGTCTATAAAATAATTGGAAATGTTTAGCAGATCGATGGGTTAATAATATTATTATAGCTAGCTTAATTAAAATGATTATAATTACGTCGAATGAGGAAAATATAGTGGGCTGAAGGAGCTCGATATCAAAAGCTGGGATTACAACATTGGTTAGAGTTTGATGCAGTTTTATGCCTTCAAGATTATCCTCAATCTCTTCGTGGAGGACCTTTCCATCATACTTTGGCCCGCAAAGGTTACCGAAACAGCCGCAATTTGAGCCAAATAAATACGGACTGCAGCAATTTAAAACAGCATTAATTGAGCTTATTATCATAATTCCCTACGTACTATTGTAACTAAAGTCCTAATCTCATGAATAGATTTATTCTTCGTTTCTTTCTGCTTCTTAAAGCAGCATTTTAGTAAAAAACTAAAAGTTTTATACTATAAAATCATTTTAAGAAGCAGTAAAAAAGTTGTCCCAAACGAAATCTTTGAGACAACTTTCTCAGTGCTGTTTAAAGAGGCTTTCTAGTACAAATTAATTTTGGGATATATTAAAAAGACAGCTTTAAGAAGCTGGAAAAAAGCAGTTCCATACTAAACCCTAAAGAGATTACTTATGAGATCGATTAAGCTCACCAGGGTCTTTGTCGAAAGATGCTAGGTGATTTAAGCATATAGAAATCTAATATTTCTTGGGCTGAAAATTTGGGGCGATTGCATCCATTAGGAGCAGTTAGCATTGCGGTCATTAGACCACCAGTGCTTGTTCCAGCAATCACATCAAAGTAGTCTGCGAGCCTTGCTTCTTTTCCATCAACCCTCTGCAACGTCATATTAAAGAAAACATGCACTTATTGATTTTAATTACGTACTGATCATAATCAAGCAAGCAGCTAAATATTTAACCGACATATATAGATATATTTAACGTCCTACTTGAAGCTCAG
>NW_021337397.1:0-500 GCF_001605985.2 Dendrobium catenatum
GTGGGTCATGTCATTATTTGAATAAGAATTTCAACTTAGTAGCAATGTGGTATTTAAATAAATCCATCACAATATATGCATATTCTCTTTTAAATGAATCTTCTTGGCCCACTTTAAAAAATAATCAATTATGATGTGGATGAATCAATAGTATAAAGAAGATCAAGGTCTATGGGACCAATCATATCAATAACTTATTTTTTAAAGAAATACCCAAGATGATACTATAATATGTAGCAAATTAATTGATCCATGAAGAGTGTTCTCATGAACTAGAAATGTTAGCACTTTTTATCAAGATTATTGCACTTTCTAACTAATCTAAGCTCATAATATCTCACATTTTTTATTTTGATTATCTTTGGACCAAGTTGGTGTGCACTATATAAATCTACTTAATTCTTATGCATTTTTATCTTGTCTTTTAATTTATTTGAGAAATCACATTCATATTTGGCAAGATCCTGTGATATGAAGTATGCATGATTAACAATAGCAAA
>NW_021337398.1:0-247 GCF_001605985.2 Dendrobium catenatum
ATCCGAGCCCAAATGAGTCTGAATCAAGAGCTCAAAGTGCTGTCGGAAGGTTCAAACAGCAATTTGAGTTACCAAACGGACTCCGATTTTGACTATCTTATACTCGAATCGAACGGATTGACGATACGAATCCAACGAGCCCAAGATCGCTAAATTCTGACATCATTAAGGCCCCCAAATAGCCAACGAACGGTGCATGATCGAAGGGCTCACTATCGGCCGTCCATTTGACCACTCCCTATTCGCG
>NW_021337399.1:0-243 GCF_001605985.2 Dendrobium catenatum
GTAAATTAAGAACCTAATGAAAGTAGAAATAATTATGAGATATGCTATAAGGATAGCCTACCTAGTAATTTTAAGAATAAAATAGGGTGATAAGAAATCAGCTATGATTGCTAGGGAACCTAAAGATAAATCTATATTAGAGAAATTTTGAATTTGATTTGAATATTTTCATTAAGGTTTGAATTTTATTTTATTTTATTTTAATCTTTATTTATGTTTGATTCATTTGGATTTATATTTAAC
>NW_021337400.1:0-312 GCF_001605985.2 Dendrobium catenatum
AATCTAGATTTTAAAACCCTACTCTCTCCATCAATTACTGGCATCTCCCTCATCATTAGTGACGAACTTAAGCGAACTAAATATATTTTGGACGAGAATCCCCACACCTTCCTTTTTTTATATATGATTTACCCTATATCATTTACATGCTCACTTGGGACTATGTCGCCACTATTAATACTACTCTATCGACTAGAAGACTAATTTGGCAACCCTTCAACCCCTCTTAAACATAAGTCATCATATCAATCTTTAAACATCTCAAATTTGACTTTTTTTTGCCGTGCCAAATTTTTGAATTTTATGGGACCT
>NW_021337401.1:0-426 GCF_001605985.2 Dendrobium catenatum
CGTAGGTTTTAATTTTCTTTTTGATTGTAGCTCGTCTAAGCGTAGTGATCTGGAGGACCTTTCTAAGGACCTTGTAACCCTTTATTTTAGATCAACACGTAGGCCCCTTCTGTGGGTTTAAATTACAAAAAAAAAATGTATACTGTATAGTACACGAACTTTTCTATATTTTATTTTCTATATGGAAAATGGTGAGAAAATACAAAAATTGCTTTTTTTTGTTATAGTTTGTATTTTAAAATGAGTGGCTTTTTTTTTGGTTAAAACCCACAGTGGGCCTACGCGTTAATTATCAAAATAAAGGTTACAAAGTCTTTAGAAGGGACCTCCAGCTCGCTATGGCTCGAAAGAGCTACAAAAAAATCAAAATAAAACCTAAAAGCCGGTGGTCCATTTTTCTACGATTACAAAATAAATAAAAGCAAA
>NW_021337402.1:0-459 GCF_001605985.2 Dendrobium catenatum
GCTCTCTCTCTATGTCTCTCTCTCTTCTTGCTCTCTCTATCTCTCTCTCACCTATTGATCTCTCTCTCTCCCTCTCTCTTTCTCTCTTCTTTCTCTCTCTCTCCCTTTCTCTCTCTCTCCCTCTCTCTCTCTTCTTTCTCTCTCTGTCTCTCTTTCTCTCACTCTCTCTTGCTCTCCCTCTCCCTATCTATCTTGTGCTCTCTAGCCCTCGTGTTCTCTCTCTCTCTCTCTCTCCCCCCTCGCTCTCTCGCACACTCTCTCTCTCTCTCTCTCTCTCCTCTCTCTCTCTCTCTCTCTTTCACTCCCCCTCTCTCTCCCTCAATCTCTCTCTCTCCCTCTTTCAATCTCTATCTCTCTCTCTCTTTCAATCTCCCTCTCTCCTATCTCTATCTCTCCCTCTCTCTCTCCCCCTCTCCCCCTCCCTCTCCCCCTCTTTCCCTCTCTCTCCCTCCCTCCCTC
>NW_021337403.1:0-251 GCF_001605985.2 Dendrobium catenatum
ATTATTGAAAAGAATGAATTAATGTAAAGAAATAGCATGATGTCTATTAAAGAATAATAATGATTATTAAATTGTTACCCACTGAGTTTACTGAGTAAACTCAACCCACGAGTTTAAATATTTCAGGTAAGTTCCTAAAGAAGTAATGGCTGAAAGAGAAGAACATGTTTACAGAAGACGAGGTGCAAATGACAACAGGTAAAATATATTTTGTGTTTTTTTTAGTGGCTCTTTATCATGAATGATGTAGT
>NW_021337404.1:0-285 GCF_001605985.2 Dendrobium catenatum
TATGGATGCTTGTTAAGGATGGTTACACACCTCCAATTGGTAAACTTAACGGCATTATTATTCCACTTCCTTTTACTGAATGGACTTTAGATGATAGGGATTTGGCTCAATTAAATGCAAAATGTCTTAATTGCTATTTTAGTACTTTAAAATCAGAAGACTATATGCGTGTTTCCACTTGCAAAACTGGTTAAGAAATTTGGGATAAATTGTGTATCACTTATGAAGGCACTAGTGAAGTTAAATAATCCCGTTTGAATATTCTCTTGCATGACTACAAACCTT
>NW_021337405.1:0-211 GCF_001605985.2 Dendrobium catenatum
CAGCTATCATTGAAAAATGCTTAATTCAACTTTTTCCACATCATTCTTAGAAGAATGAGCTTCCAAGATCTTCAGCATCTCCTAAAGCTCTTCCCTAAGCAATATTCCCCTCATCTTCATCATGGTAGTAAGGGGACAGTTTACCATCCTTTGGTAGAAGACTCGGCTTGCTTACTTCACGAACTTCGACCAGCATCTTAACTACCCTCCT
>NW_021337406.1:0-528 GCF_001605985.2 Dendrobium catenatum
TCACATCATAGGATCCTTTCCTCAACTTGAAAATTAATTAAATCTATATAATGAGCTTACAAGTTCAGCAGATCACCAATTCATACAACTAAACTCGAAGCTTGAAAAGGAGATACTATGTATGTTTCATTCCAATCATAATTGTAGCATTGAATATGATCATAATTCTATGCAATTCAGTGAATATGATAATCATAAGTCATAGGAACAATAAAATATTCATGCAAAAGCAAATAACCCATTCATTTATGTAGTTAAATCATATAAAATCTACAAATGCAAATTCATGACTAGTATCATGTCATTATTTTAATCACATTTATATATTAGTATTGTGTATTTTAATCTTGATTTTATCACATAAATAACATCACATGTATGCATATATAAAAGCAATCATACTACAACTAGTTGCTCATGTGATTAAGATATTGTGAAATCAATATCATACAAGAATTAAAATCAATATGTATCGTATCAATAAAATTTTTAGCTCAAAATTCTAATAATTGAAAAAAACAACGAAAT
>NW_021337407.1:0-230 GCF_001605985.2 Dendrobium catenatum
GCAGTGCATAATTACATTTATTCAAGGCCATGATTACATGACTTAATGAGATTACACAGTAATCAAAAGTCCCTTGTCAAGTCTGCTAAGACCCAAATTGTCACTACCTTCTCGACCTTAAAACATTTTAATCAATAACAAATGAATTTTAAAAATGTTCAGATGTAAAGTAATTGTGTTGGGAGCTTATTTGAAGTAAACAAAGGAAAAGCAAGTGCAACAAATTACCT
>NW_021337408.1:0-254 GCF_001605985.2 Dendrobium catenatum
AGAAGAGGAACATACAAACAAAAGAATAATCTCGTATCAATGGAATAGTAATAGAAGTGGCAAGGGGACACACTTGCCACTAAGAACCACAATCATATCTCAAAAATTATTGATTATTAAAGAAATCACAGTGGTAACACCCATGCTAACTGATGGGACCCTGTGAAAAGTACGAGCAACATTTATGTATCCAAAAGAGGCTGCTCTAAAAGCGAAATCTCAATGAGAAAATATATCATTTGAAAGAAGTAGCG
>NW_021337409.1:0-2284 GCF_001605985.2 Dendrobium catenatum
TGTCATCCGGTTTGACCTTGGTTCGACCGATCGAAGCGGTCGAACAGTGAACCCCTCATTTTACTGGTTCATTGTCCGGTC
Source organism: Dendrobium catenatum (assembly GCF_001605985.2). NCBI lineage: Eukaryota > Viridiplantae > Streptophyta > Magnoliopsida > Asparagales > Orchidaceae > Dendrobium > Dendrobium catenatum. The sequence continues at coordinate 82 of NW_021337409.1, forward strand.
CGGTTTTCACAACCTTGATTTATGATTATACTTTTATTTCCTTGAATATAACATGTTTTCATTCTGCAATTAACCAATTTGTTTCTTTTCTATTTACATAAGATTATGATTTTAAATTGTGAAAACCTAAAAAAAAAAAGAGAAATAATTTTTTTTATGCAATACATTCAAAATAGAGAATTTAGTTTTATAGCAATGTTTGATACTTTTTTGTCAATGAACTAAACTATAGAAAACTCAACCTATGCAGAGAGAGCAAAAAAATAATAATATGTAGCTTTTAAAAAAGAGGCTTAAAGAGAGAAAGAAACTGATTTAATTCTCAATGAAATTGGCTCAACGACTATTTAATACCTTATATTAAAAAGAAGTATTTGATTTGATTCTCAATAAAACTGTAATGTAATGCAACATTATCAACAAATTAAAACACATATTAATAAGCTTTGATACGTCATCAAAAATTACCTTGACCGAGCACGAATCTCGAGACAAAAGCTAGTTGGAAACTTTTATGGCTATAGTGGGTACGTCGGGTCTTTTTTCTTAGCTTGATGTCGTGGTCCTTATTTGCATTGTGTCGTCGGTGTCTTTTCAAGCAGGATCTTCGTGGCTGCTAGCATGATCTTGGGCCTTATATTCTGACGTCGGGCTCTAATGATTAGTGATCGTCTGTGGGTCTCCTAGCAGGGCGTCGGTGTCTTCAGCAGGGACGTCGGTCTTTTCAGCAGGACTGTTTTCGGGTCTCTTAAGCGAGACATCGCGTTCTTCAGCAGGACGTCGCCTCATGCAGGACGTCTGGCCTTAAGCGCAGGACGTCGGGCCTTAAGTTCAAGTTACGTCGTTTGGTCTCAGCAGTACGTCGGTGCGTCTTCTAGCCAGGACGTCGGCATCTTCAGGAGGACGTCGCCCTTAGGCAGGACGTCGGTTCTGTCTAGCAGCGACCGTTCGGGTCTTTCAGTCCAGGACGTGGGCCTTTATTAGCGTGGATTGTCGTGTCTGGTTCTCTTTTTCAGCAGGATCGTCTGGGCCTTATGCAGGACGTTTCTGTTTCTTGGCTTAATGTGTCAGGACGTCGCGGTTCTTCAGTCTCTAGGACTTGTCGTGGTTTGTCTTTTCTTGTTTGTTTAGCGAACGTTGCCTTAAGCAGGTACGTCTGGTCTCTGTTTTAGCAGGTACTTAGGTCTCTTCTACAGGTACGTCGGCCTTAATCGGTACGTCGGGTTCTTTCATCATGACGTTTGTTTCTTTATGTCAGTACGTGCTGCCTAAGCAGTGACGTCGTGGTCTTTCTGCAGACGTTCGGGTCTGTCAGCTCATGACTATTGTTTCTGTTGGGTATTTTTTTTTTGTCGTTGCCTTAGGCTAGTGTCTATGGTCTTCAGCTCAGGTACGTCGGGTCTTCTCGCCCTGAGTGGTGTGCAATGAATACTCCCCGCGAGGCGTCTTTTGTGGTGTTCCTGCGATTGGTTTTTCCTGTGGTGTGTCCGCGGTTGGCCCGGCTGAGACTCCATGCTTGGTGGTCCTTAGCTCATGTGGCTTTTCCGCGGTCTGAGACTCCTGCTCTGTTGCGTCGTTACGGTGGTTTTTCCCTCGGCCTTGACGACTCCTGCTCGTTGGTCCGGTTCGCTGTTCTTTTGTCGAGAGGAGCTCCCTTCTTTCTTCTTCTCTTCTTTGCTTTCTTCTCCTCTCTTCTTTGCTCTGGCTCCCTTCTTGTTGCAAGATATTGAGGTTGTATTTTATAGTATTTTTGGCTTTAGTGTGCATGGCCCGTTAAAAGTGTTGAGTATCGAAAGGTGTCGTAATAGGTGAGTTGGTTTGAATGGTACGGCCTATATGAACTGTTCTCGATTCATGCCTACCGTTTGTTTTATGACAATTTGAATGTTTCCTTATGTGATGTCGTTTGTAATTCTTCCCATTCTTGGCTCTGTTGGTATTCGTCTCGTCGAAGCCGTTCATTTCGAGTATAATGCCTTCGTCAAACGGATTCCGTTGTGTGTTAACTCGAATTGGTTGTTTTGATACCTTCCTACAGCTTCTCGCTTCGGTTCCTTGATTTGGGCCCATTTTGGTGGCTTCGGGATGTGGTCAATTTGTGGTGTGTTGGATTCGTATGGCCATAGTTTACCCTCAGTTACTTATGCTCCGCTGAAAATCTGGTAGTTCTCGGGTGCTCCAAAATTTCTTATTTTTTAGTTTG
>NW_021337410.1:0-207 GCF_001605985.2 Dendrobium catenatum
AATCTCCACTCTTGATGAAAACTTATTTGTTCCTTTTAATTGATGAGAGCTTTAGTTTTTGTCCAACAAGGAGATATGTGGGCCATAAAGATGATCCAACAATGATAATTTCAACAACATCAAGCCTTTATCCCTCTACGCTAGGTCAGCTACATAAATCCTTTTTCTCTATTGTCTCGTTAAGAGTCAATTTTTCATTTCAATCTA
>NW_021337411.1:0-324 GCF_001605985.2 Dendrobium catenatum
CGTGTATAATACTTATATATAGCATGTATAAACTTATACATAGTGTGTATAATACTAATCTATATTATGTATATAGTGTGTATAATATTTATATATAGCATGGATAAACTTATACATAGTGTATATAATTCTTATTTATAATGTGTAAAAGGCTTGTATATATCGTGTATAAACTTATACATAGTGTATAATATGTATATATTACATGTAAAACTTATACATAATGTGTATAAAACTTCTACATTGTATTTATAGTGCTTATACATAGTGTGTACAAACTTATACATAATATGTATAATGCTTGAACATAGCGTGTATAAACTT
>NW_021337412.1:0-256 GCF_001605985.2 Dendrobium catenatum
TTCGGGATGTTCAATTTGACCATAAGTTTGCATAATATCGGAGTTTAGATGGTCCCATATTTAATTTTAGAAGTTTTTATTTATATTTGCATTGAGATTTGCATCTAAAGACAATTTTTTGATGATATACCAATATTATATTAAAAAAAACAAATCATCCGAGCCTCTAAGTTTTTAAAACCCAAACATTTATTTTAATCTACATATTTAAAACGCGACAATCAAACAATCCATAAGATGCTATCTAATATTTATA
>NW_021337413.1:0-289 GCF_001605985.2 Dendrobium catenatum
ATCTAGCTACAGGGGCAAAGGTCTCCTCAAAGTCAATTCTTTCTATTTGGTTATACCCCTTAGCCACCAATCTTGCCTTATTCCTAACCACCACTCCTGAATCATTCACCTTGTTCTTAAATACCCACTTTGTTCCAACTACACTTTGTTCCTTAGGTCTTTCTACAAGCTCCCAAACATCATTCCTAACAAATTGATTCAATTCGTCTTGCATTTCTAAAATCCAAAACTCATCAATAAGGGCTTGGTTAAAGGTGGTGGGTTCAGTCATTGAAATAAAAGCTGAGTG
>NW_021337414.1:0-395 GCF_001605985.2 Dendrobium catenatum
GTTTTTTTTTTTTTTAATTTAATTTTTTTAAGTAAAATGCCAATCAAACAAATGACAATCCTTATTTTCTTAAAATTTTGAAGTTTTGCTCCAAGTTTTCTGTATCCCTTGGGCTTCAGCTCGGATGCCTTTACTTTCTGCTAGGGAAAATGGAGGCAGGAAGATTCTGATTTGCGTGATAATGGCCTAGATGAATTATTTTCATTTCTAACCTTGCCTACCACGCTTTCCCTTGATAAGGCCGTTGAAATCAAAAGGTGCTAGTATATTGTAACCTTTAAAAGGAACTCAAAACTTTCTCTTTTCCAATATGATCATCTGGTGGTCTTAGGGGAGCTTATAGGACATTATAATGATACCTTGTGTGGTTGTTAATAGGAGATATGGTGCAATCA
>NW_021337415.1:0-831 GCF_001605985.2 Dendrobium catenatum
AAAAAAAAGTAAATATCATTTTCACTATTTCGTTTTTAAAAACTATTGAATATACTTCCATAATTACGAACAATGCATGTTTTAAATTTTGCATTGCCAAAAAATGTTTAACTATGAAAGTTGCAAATATTTTCTCAGGCATGTAGAATTATCAATCCGAAAAAAAAAATTTTTGATGCAACTGATGTTTATTGATTTCGCTTGATGTTCTTGTTTAGCTCAGTAATAACAAGATGAACATGAAATACGATTTTTTTGGCCCGTTGACAAATTTAAGCTCCCTCGAATTGGCGCAATGGTTAACGAAGCATGCCGAACAAAACCCTAATTTGTTCATGTTCAACTCATTTACACCCTTAGGAAGCAAAAATCTGCAAAACATAACCCTCATCCCGAGTGAAACAAAGTAAAATTAGCAATAATGAGTAGAACAATGTTCGTAATATTTCAAAGAACTTCAATTTCCTTCCCACCCCTAAGCTAGGTTGTACGCTACCTCCCTATTCAGCTTAACTGAATGACTTCAAAACATAACTGAATGACTTCGAGACGTTCTTGTTCATCAATTCCATCCTTTTACATGCCGATAAAGTTGCAAAAAAAACGAAAAATATGCATATATAATTAGCAAACAAAAGACAGTTTTCAAACCCTTGAACGAAAGCACCAGTGCCGAGACGAAAGGGCAGAGCGAGAGAAGCTCCGAGTATGTCCAGAAACTTATCCGAGCGAACGGAAAACGGCTTTGGTTGCGGCGGCTTAAAACCCGCAGCAGGCGAGAACGAAGGCGGAGGAGACGACGGAAACGTCGCCGAGGATGATGAATTTCCA
>NW_021337416.1:0-905 GCF_001605985.2 Dendrobium catenatum
TATAAGGCTTAAAGCATAATTTGTTAAGTATTAGCCAACTATGTGACAAGGGTTATAGCGTTAAATTTTTTCCCACTAGCTCTATATTATGCCAAAATAGAATTTATGTTTTGCATGGAAAAAGGGTAAATAATATGTGTACGATAGAATTAAATAGTATTACATCTCCTAATGTTTTTTTTTAATAATTTTTGATAAATCATGGTTATGGCAAATGACTTTATCATGCTAGCATGAAAAGCCTTAGAAATATTACCCAAAAAGAACTTATTAGAGGTATACTAAAACTAGACTTTACTAAGGATCACCTTTGTGATACATGCCGACTAAGAAAATAGGTGAAGTCCTCATTTAATTCTACTAAGGATCTTAAAACTAGCAAACCATTAGAAATTATTCATATGGATCTTTTCGAACCTGTTAGTATTGTAAGTCTATGAGGGAAGGTATACGGATTTGTGATAGTTGGTGATTTTTAGATATTCATTTGGATTAAATTTTTATTTTATAAGAGTGAATCATTTGAGGAATTTAGAGACTTTTCGACTTAGATTCAGAGGAAACTAGGATGTGAAATTTTAATAATTCAAAGTGATCACGGAGGTGAATTTGAGAATAAAAAATAAGGAATTTTGTAAGGAAAATGGAATTGATCACAATTTATCTGCACCTAGATTCCCTTAGTAGAATGGGATAGTCGAAAGAAATAATTATTAGTTGAACCCGCTAGAGCCATGTTGGTAGAATATTCATTTCTTAAATATTTTTAGGTTGAATCCATTAGTACAACATGTTATATTCTGAATAGGGTGAACATTAGATCAAAATTGAATAAAATATTCTATGAGCTTCTTAAGGGATGAACACCTAACTTGTCACATTTGAATGTTTATGGATATAAGGTG
>NW_021337417.1:0-365 GCF_001605985.2 Dendrobium catenatum
ATTGTCTGGCGATGTAGGTCGGCAGGACCGTAGTAGGCGACGGAGGTCGGGAGGACCGTAGTCGGCAGGAGATAGGAGTCTGGAAGACCGTAGTCGGAAGGAGGCCGGGGTCTGAAAGATCGTAGTTGGAGGGCGGAACTTTGCTAGAAGTCCGGACGTCAGGTGATGATCTGACAGAACTTCGGGCCTCAGATGATAGTCTGACGAAGGTTGGGCCTCTAGCGAAGGTGAGGGCCTCTGGCGAAGGTGAGGGCCTCTGGCGAAGATGAGGGCCTTTGAAGAAGACGAGGGCCTCTGACGAATGTGAGGGCCTCTGACGAAGGTGAGGGCCTCAGATAGTGGTCTGGAGAAAGTGAGGGCCTCTG
>NW_021337418.1:0-234 GCF_001605985.2 Dendrobium catenatum
TATAAAATTCTACAAAAGGACTGGAGAATCAAAGTTCTAAAAGAAGATGAGTCTCGAGCAACTACCAAATATTCGTAGGCTCCAAAATCTAAAATCGCGAAGGATGACTCCAATTTTGTCAACTTCAGCAAAATCAGCATTGGGAAGCGCAATTCTCATAGCTCAAGTCTGAAACCTGAATGGGTGTAAAAGGTCGAATCCAACAAGCTCAAATATGGCCGGATCGCTGGCAGC
>NW_021337419.1:0-1101 GCF_001605985.2 Dendrobium catenatum
CGGGCGGGATCCGTCCCCGTCGGGTCGGGTCGTGACACTCGTCCTCTTCCATACATGTTAATATCATCGAGCAAAGGCTATAACATACAATCTCGGATAGGTCTTACATCCTTGGTGGATTCTCTTGACCTCTTCCACACAGGTTAACATCATCGAGCAGGGCTCTGACATACAACCTTGGATAGGTCTTACATCCTTGGTGGATTCAGTCAACCTCTTCCACACAGGTTAACATCATCGAGCAAAAGCTCTTATATATAATCTCAGATAGGTCTTACATCATTGGTGTATTCTCTCGACCTCTTCTACACAGGTTAACATCATCGAGCAAAGGCTCTGACATACAACCTCGGATAGGTCTTACATTCTTGATGAATTCTCTCAACCTCTTCCACACAGGTTAACATCATCGAGCAGTGCTCTAATATACAATCTCGGATAGGTCTTAAATCCTTGTTGGATTCTCTCAACCTCTTCCACACAAGTTAACATTATCGAGCAAATGCTCTAATATACAACCTTTGATAAGACTTTCATCAGAATTATACCAGATGCTGAGCTTCTTCCCTTCATTGTACTTCTACCAGACGTTGGACTTCTGTCTGCCATCATACTACTACCTGTCGCCAGACTTCTGTCCGTCGATGGACTTTCGTCGGTATTCTACCCAACGTAGTACTTCTACCCGATGACAAACTTCTACCTACCGTAGAACTACTACTCGTCAGTGGACTTCTGTCCATCGATGGAGTTTCATTGGTCTTCAACTCGATGCAATACTTCTACCTGACGTTGGACTTCTACCTGCCATCGGACTACTACCCATCATCAAACTTCTACATGTCGATGGAGTTTCATCAGTCTTCTACCCGATGCTATACATCTATCTGATGTCATATTCCTACCTAACGTCGGATTTCTGCCGGTCAATACTCTTTTCAACCTCCCTCCTTACAACAATCTCTCTGACCTCCATCGCCAACCAACTAACATCGAAACTCCACTGGTTATCTCGATGGAAGGAAATCACTCGACATTTATCCTACTTAAGGGTGTTGAAGGAAGAAGGAAAATCTCCAAACTTTCTTGCATAGAGAGGGG
>NW_021337420.1:0-318 GCF_001605985.2 Dendrobium catenatum
TGACACAACTATTTGTAAATATACAACAAAAATTGAACATAATCATAATATGAAGAATAAAAAATATATAACAAATAAATTCAATAAATTTAAAATTAAATACATTATTATTTTAAGCAATTGGACCTCTTTGTAGTCATAACTTGACAAATGAAATTGAAATTTCTCTTGAGATCTTATGGTTTACATCTACCCCATGTTTTTATTCATTCATCAAAATTATCACGTATATAATTACTTCCTATTAATTTAAGAGAAGTTTCATGTCCATCCAATATTTAATCAAATAGCTTTTTGTTTAAGGATCGGCTCATAAGC
>NW_021337421.1:0-582 GCF_001605985.2 Dendrobium catenatum
AAGAATGTAAAACATGCAAATAGCAACTTTCATAACAGTAGTCTTATTTAACAAGTATAATTACTGGTTATTAAGGCATTTTTCAAGGTTAGTATCAGTGTTAGTAATCCGTTGGCTCAGTAAATATAGTCGTCACCCTTGCATGTCGGTACAGTAATCTCCTTATAACTCCCATCAGTAATCACGTGATCAGTAGAGCATAACACCAAACCCTTTTTAAAGGAAAGCTAGTCACCTATCATCTTGTACATGTCAATCAGTCTCTAACCAACAGTTCAACCAGTCTTTACTTATCTTTCAGTAATATAATAGTAGTAGATTCAATCATATATCTGCATTCATATACATCTCATTAATACATTGCAATCAACAATTAAACACAATTTAACTTAATTGAAGAAAATCCTTAAAATATCGTATAGTCAACAGAAATTCTAAACAGAGTCAAAATACACAGTTTCAGAAAACTACAAAATTATCAAAAATCGTGTAAAACATAATTTCAAAGCTTTATTTATACTAAAGCAATATTTTTCAACATCTAGAAAATTATCTATTCGATAAAAATCCCACAGAATTCAG
>NW_021337422.1:0-224 GCF_001605985.2 Dendrobium catenatum
ATATACTATATATTTTATATATGTTTATCAATATATATTCATTTTGAAATTATCTTGTATTATAAGAGTACTTTTAAAAAATCTCACAAAAATTCTCCATAACATTGGGGGTATTTTAAATATTTATTCAAGTCGGCATCGTACTGAATGCAAAAATTTCTGAATAAAATTTTAAAATCTTAAAATACAAAGCCTATCCAAGGTTTCCTAGTAACACAGGGGAT
>NW_021337423.1:0-274 GCF_001605985.2 Dendrobium catenatum
TTTGCTGGCTCGTCACAAGCCACGAAAGAAGGATTTTTGAATTAGAAAATTTTTTTATTTTCTTTTCTCAAATGCATAAAACACATTTTTTTCTATTTTTTTATTTTTCTTTTCTCATTTTTTACTTTCTCTAGTTCATCAAAAAGATTTATAGAATCTGAGAGGCCTGCTGTCATACTCATATAGTTTGTTTTCTTACAATCTTTAGAAATCTTCATTTGAGAACCTGCTTCCATCAACTTGAAAGTTCGTTAGGGATGTTAAGCCCTATAGA
>NW_021337424.1:0-267 GCF_001605985.2 Dendrobium catenatum
CAGCCCCAATTTCGGGAAAGCCGTTAATTCTCTACACCGCTGCCTTAGAGGATTCTTTAGGCGCCCTGTTAGCTGAAGTCAATGACGAAGGGAAAGAGAATGCTCTCTATTACCTTAGTCGAAGACTTCTTCCTACTGAAATTTGATACCCGTCAATTGAGAAGCATTGTCTTGCTTTGGTTTTTGCAGCTCAGAAACTGAGGCACTGCATTCTCTCTCACTCAATCAGCTTGATTTCAAGAGTTAATCCTTTGCAATATCTTATGA
>NW_021337425.1:0-251 GCF_001605985.2 Dendrobium catenatum
TTTGATTTTCGCAGTTCAGAAGCTCCGCCATTATATGGTATCTCACAAAATCACCTTGATATCAAAGATCGATCCGCTGAAGTTCTTGATGACAAGACCAGTGTTGACAGGTCGTTTGGCAAGGTGGGTAGTGATACTTCTGCAGTTTAATATCACATACGTACCACAGAAAGCAGTGAAAGGACAGGTGTTGGCAGATTTTCTCGCTGCACATCCTATCCCTGCAGATTCACCGCTCAACGATGATCTAC
>NW_021337426.1:0-216 GCF_001605985.2 Dendrobium catenatum
CAAGGGCAACCGATTTTACTCAACTAAGAGCTTCCCCTTAATTTTTTTTTTTTTTCAGATATAGATCAAGGACACCGGAAAATAAAGAGGGGAAAACTGTTGGCTTTAATATTCCAGGCCATACTCGCCACATGAGTAAAATTGGGGAGAGAGAAAAATTCACTAAGTGACAATGGATCACATCACTATATTTGACAAATATAGACCAAGGATGGA
>NW_021337427.1:0-459 GCF_001605985.2 Dendrobium catenatum
GCTTCGAACTACCATCAAACAAACTTTCAGACCGGATGATACTCGACCCAATTTGACTGAAGGATTCTTGTCGGCAGCAATGGATTGTATTACCCAATTTGTTGACATAAAAAAAAGAAGAAAAGATGAAACTTTGAACAAATGCAAAGTAACGAACCTGCCTCCGCTGGCCCCACTTCGTGTGATCTCCCCAAACGACGCAAGGCTTCGCTTCTTTAACTTCCCACACGATACAAAAACCGCTCCAGGGGTCGCTCATTTCAAATCATCCTTGCTATTCATCTGTTCGTCTTCGTTGCTTCGCAGGAGATAGAGATTGCACGCATCTCTTCTTCGGCTCCCTGTCATTGTTCGGCTTCGTTGCTTCGCAAGAGATAGTGTCACGACCCGTCCCGGATGCTCGATCTAACGAGGCGGGTACAAAAGGTCGGACGATAGTACATTCCCAAAAGTATAAGA
>NW_021337428.1:0-2957 GCF_001605985.2 Dendrobium catenatum
AATAAATCTTTTGGCATCACCTCGAGAAGAGATAATTAGCATCACCAAATCTTTATTCCATTCACCCATTCATTCATTAAGATGTGGTTCAATGTGTTCCAGCAATATTTGGTCAACTTAGGGGTTGATGTGCAATATAGGGTCTAGCAAGAGGCTACTATGAAAAGGTTTTAACACCAACAACCAAAACCAACATTTATAAAAGTCGTCTTTGATAGATAATAAAATAAAATAGACAAAATATATACCAAAATATTTATTTCAGGATTGATGCAACCTAATTATCTTTTATTTCAACATGAACAGAATTTATGTAATCTTAGGTGATCTTCCAATAAAAATTATATAAAATCAAGAAATAATCAAAGTAACAATAAGCAATTAGTGAGTTGGCCACAGGTATCCCACAGATCCATGAGGTAGCTATGTCAAGGAAAGAATAGGACAAAAGTTAAAGAGTTACTCTCACAACTCCCAAAAACTTATGAGTTAGCCACAAGAATCTTATGAATCTATGAGGTGTCGGCATTAAGGAAGGAATAGAGCAAAGGTCCTAAAGTGAATGAATGGATTCATGCCATTCTAAGTTTCCCCACTAACTTTTGAAAGACTGCCCTAATAATTGTTTGGTAAGTATATTCGCAACTTGTCATCTATGATTTAGAACAAAGCATAGATTGGACAACTATTGAATTTCTTTATAAAATGTTATCTATTTCAATATGTTGTATACGGTCATGTTGCATAGAATTATACACAATACTAATGTCTAAGTTGTTATCATGATAGAGCATAATAGGGTCTTTGCATTTAAACTTTAATCATGAAATATTTGTTTCTAGATTTTATTTTTCTATTTCTCCAAATTATGAGGTTGCCTTCAAAAAATGTGCAATATCTTAAAATTAATCTTTTGCCAACCATAAAAATTGCATAATACTTATCAATGAAAGCCTCAAGGGTCAAATCCCCCTTTTTTAATAGAATTCCGTTATAAAAGGTTCCCTTCAAATATTGTACAATTCCATACACTGTTGTAAGATGCAATTCTTTAGGACTGTGGATGAATTGACATTCTTTAGGACTGTACATGAATTGACTCAATACTGGCTGTGCAAACAATGTCGACTCAAATATCTAATATAAGTAGATATGTTTTCTCACAAATTTTTTATAATTTTTTTTTTCGAATGTTGTGTCTTCTAAAGCAACTCCAAGTTTATGACCAACTTATATGCGCTTCTAAACAAGTATGCACCCAAACTTATATGTACCTTCCACCAAGTCTGTTTTGTATTTTTGTTGTTATATAAAAATTTCATGCCAAGAGCGTGTAACCAAAATGTTGAGGAAATACATTAGCTAGCCTCCTAAGTTCAAAAATTTTTTTAGTAATATTTTCTTTTAGTTCTCCATCCCTTTCACATCACTAATTGTCAAAATAATGTCATCAACATAAACTAATTATGCCAAAACTCCCCATAAAGCCATGTATTTCACAAATTATGTAAGTCTCCCTTACTGTTTGTATCCAATATTGAGCAATACCTTGGCAAACCTTCTGAACCAAGTTTGAAGATTTCTTCAACCTACACAATATCTTTCTCAGCTAGCATATATTTTATTCTGTATTTGAACTAAATTCTAATAGTACCTCCATATGGAATTCCTCCACTAGGTTGCAATATAAGAAGGTATCATTAACTCATTTTTTGTATTTTTTTTCATTTCATATTGTAATGACAGGTTTAATTTAACACTTTAACTGATTCAAATGAACCGAACACTTGTGCTGAAGCAAGCGGGCGAGGACCGAACCCCAAGCGAGCAACAGATGCATGTGAGAGGCTCGATCGGGCATGTGGACCGGTCGGACCGCGTGATTGAGTGAATGAATGCATACGAGAGTGAAAAATAACGACTCCTCTTGAGTAAAATCCTTGTTTCACTAACTCCCATAAGGGCAAAATGCATGAGAAAGTTTCGGCCGAGAGAAACTAACTTAGAGGAAAAGAAGGAGAAGGCATGTTTTTTTTTTTCAATTTCGTTCAATTTGTGTGCAATTCTGTTGTGATTTAAACCTAAGAAAGGATCCATATCTATTTTAAAGGTGAAGGAAGAAAATTTGATAGAGAAAGAAGGATTTTGGATTGGAAATTTCTTCTTTGAAAGAAATTAAGTTGGTGGAAGTTGATTTCGGCAAGAAGCAAATTTAAGGTAAGGAAATAATGCAAGTAAATAATTGAAATTTTAAATCTACTTTAGGAAATTATATGTGCAATATAATTGTAAATATGGATTTGAGGAAGTGTGCAATGCTACATACTATGAAATGATATTACACATATTTGAAGTTGCCCTTAGTGCTGCTAAATAATTTAATGTTGTTATGAAGACATTTAATTTTATAAAGTTGTTCAATGATAATTAGTACATTTTATTTTACAGGAGTTCATCCCCTTATGAAACTGGCTAGAAAAGCAACGTACTCATGCAAATTAAATGGAAATGAAAAATAAAATAAAATGTTTGTAACTTTATTGGTATATGTAGACAGTACAATTGTACTAATTAAAAGGAAAAATGCAAATGTCAAATAAAAAAAATGAATGAAATAGAAAAAAAAAGGGAATGAACTAATTGAAATGGGTAATTATAAGGATATATTGCATATAAATATGATGTAAATGTTTTAATTATATAAGAAATGAAAAAAAATATATACAAGAATATGCATGTGTTTTATATATGCTTAAATGTTATATGACGATGGTAAATTATCTACTGGGTTTATTATATAAATTCAAATTATAATACTAAATTTTTTAGGTAAGTCTTCTGATAAGTAGAAATGGCTGAAAGAGGAGAGGAATATATGATGTAGAACGAGGAGGCTTTGCTAGGGAGAGGATCTCCTCTTCAAAAATCTGACAGCAAGCCTAGGCGAGGCCTTGGGA
>NW_021337429.1:0-263 GCF_001605985.2 Dendrobium catenatum
GTACAAGTTCAAGTGCTTGTTTAGGTTTTCTGAAATTTTTGCAATTGTAATTTCATATTTGACTTGATTTGGTTTCAACTTTGATTTGAATTTGATCTTTTATTAATCATTTTGAGTTTTGGTTCTGGTCCACAAGTCCACAGTTCATTTGAGTTCACATCTTTGTTCTTTTGAGTTCGATAGGTCCAGGTACGATTTCACCCGAAATTTCGGCAGCCTCCCGGCATCTCCCCCGTTTAGGGGAAAACTACGAGAAACTGGGT
>NW_021337430.1:0-211 GCF_001605985.2 Dendrobium catenatum
TATATAAATGGACCAGAAGGATGTACCTACCTAAGACAAAGCCTTAGATATATCTAAAATCTAAAGTTTAAAGACCCATAAGCTAAACTTAGCTGCCAATTATAATTGTAATAATTGGAATTTACACTATACTTTTCTGCTTTGGTTGATTATACTTATATACATATTTAATTTTTTAATGAGTACATATTAGAAATGAATGCTTTTTTCT
>NW_021337431.1:0-507 GCF_001605985.2 Dendrobium catenatum
GTGAAACCCCATAAGTTAAAAGATGCTTAACTCTTAAGCATCGTGGCACCTTTTAGTATAAAGATTAAAATTTATTTAAGAAACTATGTAGTTAAGCGTGCTCATTTTGAAGAACCCTATGATGGGTGACCTTTCAGGATGTTACACAACCATTACAAGATTGTGCGGCCCTTTGGCCAAAACAAATAATATATCTATATTTAAGAGTTTGAGTTGTAATAGTCAACCCTTAATGAAGGGTTAATTTTAATAAATTTATTTTATTAATATTTTAATAAAATTTATTGAAGTTCAACCCTTAATGAAGGGTTAATTAAATTTGATTTTTTTTATGTCAATGTAGACCCCCGGATCAAATCCAAAAGAAAAAAAAATACAGCATACCTGTGCTGAAATCCCACTGAGGTTCTGCCAAAAATCCTGTAGAAATCCTGTAGCCGTCTGTAAATAGCGTTGTTGGCGTCATCTCTGCGATTCCTGCAGAAATCACACTCTCGATCTCTGTCC
>NW_021337432.1:0-211 GCF_001605985.2 Dendrobium catenatum
CTTTACTGTGCGGCCCGACGACCTGACCCGGACCGGAACCCAATATTGCTATGTATTAGCTGATTTGTACAGACAAGGGTATTGCTAGATTTTGCTCTGTATTGCTCGGTAATGAGAAATATTATTCTGTCAAGACAATTACCTAGCAATACGGAGCAATACCTAGTAATACCGAGCAATACCCCGGTTTTGCTAGGTATTGCTCGGTATT
>NW_021337433.1:0-450 GCF_001605985.2 Dendrobium catenatum
TGTTGTTGTTAAAAAAAAAAAGTGAAGAGGAAAAGATAAAAGAAAAAAGAGAAAAGAGAAGTTTCTAAAAAAAATAGAGAAAAGAAAAATTGTGTGCCTTAATCTTTGAGCGCATTTTTACCGTGGACATCTCACCACTATCGTCGACCCCCATTGCTGAGGTATAATGATTTTTGAACACAAAAACTCCCAAAATCTTATTTTCGATGCTCGCGGTGCACCGCGGGACCACCTATGCACGCTTTTCTCTAAAGTGGTGGGAGGGAACCCGGTGCGGCGTTTGCGACAATGACGGGTAAGCCTTATGCACACTTTTCTTAGCGTGGCGAGGTAAAAATTAAGCACCCATGTACGAGCCTTAATGCCTGCGGGGAAAACTGGATTTTCAAACAGGTACCCTTGAAGACTCATGCACGCCTTTCTCTGGCGTGGTGGAATTGAAGACCACGG
>NW_021337434.1:0-292 GCF_001605985.2 Dendrobium catenatum
ATATAATATAATCGATAGGGCACAAAGCCCTTTATTAAGGTGGATTCAAATTTGTCTCCTTAGACAAATATCCACCCCAGGTCTACAAGGTCCCTTTGGACGACGCAACCCATGGCTGCCGACAATGATCTTTCTATCAGGTTGGGTCGACTACCTCCTCTGACTAAGTAGATCAGAGACCACGATGGCCCGAGACGACAGAACTATGGGATCTTAATTGGTTTCATCATCACTCCCCCCACTATCCGCTTTAAATGCAAGATGGTGAAATTTTTAATTTTAAATATCAAAA
>NW_021337435.1:0-348 GCF_001605985.2 Dendrobium catenatum
AAATCCCAATATTCTTTTCATTAACATATAATGCAAATTTTCAAAAATAAATAGCAATTACATATCAAATAAGAACTCATAAGTCATCAGCACTGTCGTCACTAAGGGGTTCTTCATTTTAATCATCATTATGATGAACTGCTCTCTCCCCTTCCTCATCTCCTTTAGAGTCCAATGTCGGGCATTTTATTCAAGATTTATGCAAGTTTTAATATATATAGCGTGAGGCGTAAGCCTCATGCCAGTGTGGCGAGGCGGGCCTCAACCAAGTTCAGGCGCAAGCCTCATAAAAAAAACTCAAGGCGTAAGCATCGAGGCGTTTTTTACTGGAATCGCGCAAAGGCGGGC
>NW_021337436.1:0-850 GCF_001605985.2 Dendrobium catenatum
AATTTCAGAGATTATTATTTTTATGATAACAAATATTTTTTATACTTATATTTTTCTACGACTGCCTTGCCTACTAACATTTTTAGGTCCACTAAGCCAATTGCAAAATAAGCCAGATCAAGCTTGGGTAGAGTAGGACTGAGTCAGTTTGTAAGTGCACGTTAAGAGTTTTTACCTTTTCTTGAGTCAAATGTAACAAAGTGGGTTCTGAGGCTAAGTAACCTTGCGCACACACTGCTTAGTTATTTCTGTTTAGCTACTTTCTTAATGATTCGATTGATTATCTCAGTTAGTTGGAAGTTATTGTTTATTGCCTTCATGTTTATGAGGATTATTTCAAATCTGATTTCAGATAGTATAATTTTGATGATAACAAATATTTTTGATACTTCTATTTTTCTATGACTGCCTTGCCTACTAACATTTTCAGGTCCACTAGGCCAATTTTAAAACAAGCCAGCTCAAGATTGGATAGAGTAGGATTGAGTCAGTTTGTAAGTGCATGTTAAGAGTTTTTACCTTTTCTTGAGTCAAATGTAACAAAGTGGGTCCTGATGCTAAGTAATCGTACACACACACTCTCAGGGAAAAATTCTATCTATTTTTAAAGTTTTTTTTTGTTTTTGATAATATCGTCAAGGATATTCCGAAATAGTCCTAGACGATCAGTTAAAAATAGAAACCCTAATTAGGGCATCCTAGTTAAGGCAGCCCAAATTTAGCTAGTCATACTGGATAATAGGCTCAAATCAGAAAGAATCAGTCGCCAACTCTTTTAGGCATATTTTATTTTTAGACATTATTTAGGACATCATTGTTGCAAATCTATTTTTCATGGCTTATGTTTTGA
>NW_021337437.1:0-319 GCF_001605985.2 Dendrobium catenatum
TGGTGTAGAGTGTTTACCTTGGGCAAATGACATTCTTTTCTAAAAGTTCGTTAGGGATGTTAAGCCCTATAGAACTGGCCCAAGCTAACCAAGAGAGAGGTGAATTGAAAAACTTTAAAACCAAAGATAAAACTCTAACAAAAATCACCACAAACAAAGTGCGGAAGAAAAAATAAATGCGGAAGTGATAATAAGAAAAGAACTCATCAGATTTATAGTGGTTCGGTCAAACCTTGACCTACGTCTACTCCTTGGAGGCACCCTCCAAGTATTGCACAACAAAAGTGTCTCTCCTTTAGCCCCCACAGCTAGGAAGAGA
>NW_021337438.1:0-386 GCF_001605985.2 Dendrobium catenatum
TATTGTTAAATTAAATTAAGTAATTTAATAATTTAATGTTAAATAAAATTTTATTTTTTTATCTTTCAAAAAAACCTTTAAAATAATTATTACTTTTAAATTTTAATAAGAAGCTGGTATTAGTTAAATAAAATAAAGTATAAACTTTATCAGGTTTTATCTAAGGAGAACATGGTAGACGGAGCACGCGGGAAGCCTTTGCGCGTGGAGGAAAGTGGGCGGGGTTCGAACCACGGCGAAGGCAGACCGAAGGTGTGTTAGCAGGGCTTCCCACGCGGCACTGCATGCGCCTGATTGGGCTGGCTTGGCCCTGTTAGGGTAAGGCAGGCTAGGGCTGGCTTGTGCTGTAAATTGAGGCAGCGGCTGGATTGGCGGGCCGGTCAGGT
>NW_021337439.1:0-269 GCF_001605985.2 Dendrobium catenatum
TAAGAAATTCATTTTCCTTCATTTATTCCACTATCTATGCTCTCAAACAACATTACCTCACAAAACTCTATGTTTAGTTTGTACTTTGTAACACCTACTGATTCACATTACACGGATCTATCTATTCTGACCCGATTTGAAACAAAAAACTAATTTATTAAATTTTGTATTTGAAATCTCTTGTGTGTGTGAATGTATGAATCTATTCTTGAGCAAGTACCATAGGTTTCTGTGTATAATTTGAAAATCTAAAAAATTTATCATGTGAC
>NW_021337440.1:0-328 GCF_001605985.2 Dendrobium catenatum
ACACAAGAGGAGAAAGGGTGGAAAGTGCAAAACTATAACTGGAACAAAAAGAATTTAAAGAAATGGTCGTATCGTCCTGGCCGATCGCAGAATTGTCCAGGCCGATATGGCTCAAAAATTACGTAAAGGCCGATTGGTCAAAAAGGCGGTCCAATCATCCAGGCCGATTAGACACAGGCGATCGGCCCGAGGAGTCAATCCGGACGACCGTTGAAAAAGCAGATCGTCCCGGGCCAAAGTTAAAACGTTTTAAATCACTACCACGTATATCATCCAGGACGAACAGTGAACCGGCCCGGCCGATTGTCCAATAATGGATCGTCCGGGG
>NW_021337441.1:0-263 GCF_001605985.2 Dendrobium catenatum
ATTTGATTAAACTAGGCATTGTTCAGGACTAGAATGTCTAATCCTACGAAAAGAATGAATTTTAACCTAAAGGAAAACTGGATTAAACTAGAATGTTGTCACGAAGGGCATTGTCCACTATTAGCATGTCTAATCCTACGGAAATGAAGAATTTTAACCTAAAGGAAAAGAATACAAGTTTTAAACTTGGATGGTGTCACGAAGGACATTATCTACCAATAGCACGTTTAATCCTAAGGAAATAAGGAATAATAACCTAAAGG
>NW_021337442.1:0-272 GCF_001605985.2 Dendrobium catenatum
AGTAATTGTTTTCTTTAACTGCTTCAACTTGGAACATTAGTAGTTTTCTAACTTTCTAATAAGTGCCCTATGAGCAAATTTGGGTTCGTTTTTATTATTTTTAAAAGTAATTTTTATAGTATAATTTTTTTATTTTTACAAGTTATTTTAAAAAATAATAAAAAGTTGTCCCAAACAATAACGAAGCAAAAAAAAATTATGAGTGGGGGCTCAACTTTAACCTGCTTCACCTGATTTTTATATTGGGGAAAGAAGTCAAGGAGATATTGACC
>NW_021337443.1:0-209 GCF_001605985.2 Dendrobium catenatum
AACCCTATAGGCTAGAATTCCCATAGATTTGAAATTTATTTGTTTGGGGCTTAGGATCATTGCTATTTATTTAACAATTTTCCTAAAATGTGGGACTTATGACTTTACTTAGAAGTAGCCCGCTAGTGGGTCTTACAAACTAACCTTATAGGCTAGGATGCCCATGTGAGGTGTCTAGGTTTGTGTCATCACCTAAACACTTCAATCAG
>NW_021337444.1:0-303 GCF_001605985.2 Dendrobium catenatum
TCCCGGAGGGCGAGGACTTAAGATCTAAAAAGAATCTACCTCGAAACCTAAATCTAATTTGGGTACCATAAAATAGTGACCCGAACCTAACTAATGGAATGCAAATCTGGACTTATCCCGGCCTGGATTGGGGAGCCAGCTAACCACCTAGGCGCTTTAAAATCATGTGTCTAGTTTCTTATGAAAGATGGGTAGGGACGTTGTTTAAGTTTTAATGAATTGGGGGCCGACATCTAAGACAGATCCTAATTGGCCCCTCAACTTATGTAGGGTGATAAATGTCTAGAAATGCAATTAATATTT
>NW_021337445.1:0-470 GCF_001605985.2 Dendrobium catenatum
ATCACCGTTGACTAGCTCCGGTGATCAGGTAAGTTTTTTTTAAAACTTAGAAGATCATAGAGCTTCTAGATTTACCTGTTGAGCTATTTCCCTCAGCCTTAAATTCTTGTAGTAACTCCTGTATTTAGCTAATATTTGCTTTCTTCTTTTTACAAATTCAAAACTCATCGACATAGCTTTTTGACATTCTCAGGCATGTCCAAAGGGTTAGTGACACTGATTCAAACCCATTAAACCTAGTGACATCTTTAAGGACAATAATTAAGGACGAGTCTTAGAGAACTTAGACAAACTCTAGGATTCACACATATATCCTTTAGGGATGAAACATTAAACATAGATAACGTAGTGACATCACATCTTAGGATTTAATATACATAATCGATTTAATCTCAAACAACAATCAATTATTAATCTCTTCCTTAAAAACCTAAAAACTAAAATATTTGATAATAACTCAAATAAAATTT
>NW_021337446.1:0-284 GCF_001605985.2 Dendrobium catenatum
TTTTAATCCCATGATTTTAAGATTAACTTTAAAAAAATGTTGAATTATCATTCTCCATGCTATTGGATTTTTATATTTTCAATAATAGAGTCGATAGAAATTATGTGGAGAATAGAGGAAGATAGATTCAAGTTTACATTGAACTATTTGCTTTTGCATTTGGCTTGTTCAATTCAAAATAGTGAGATAAGGTCTAGTTATACTAGTATATAGAGAGTTCTAGATGCTTACTAAATTCTACATCCGCCTACTAATTGCTCTATTGATCATGTCAAGATCTATCA
>NW_021337447.1:0-206 GCF_001605985.2 Dendrobium catenatum
CTGCTACTTTGAGGTGGTCTCCTTCCTGCTACCTAGTGTTTTTTAGCGGGATTCTATATCTTCAGTGGGTATCCTTCTCTGCAGCAGCTGCTGTCTTCAGAATTGTTGCCTTCCAAAAATTTTACTTGCGGGCAACTATTTTTTTGTGTCTGGGCAATGATGATGCCAACTTGCCTTCCTTTGGACGGTCTTTTTGGGGCAACCAA
>NW_021337448.1:0-289 GCF_001605985.2 Dendrobium catenatum
AAAATAGATTAAATGTCAGAATAATCATAAAATTATCAAACAAACACGAAATATAACAAATCTTAAGTGAAGATAAAAGGAAAAATACAGTTCTTGCATTGAAATATTATATATATGGAAATAGAACCATTATAAAAAAGAGAAACGATTAGATAATGTCATATCATAAGAACACCAGTTATATTTGTATGGAATGATTCCGAAGCATAACTAAAATCATAAGACTATATATTATGAAAGTTTGAGTCAAGCTTGAAGTTGTATGGTCGCTTTGCCTCATCCATCTTTC
>NW_021337449.1:0-274 GCF_001605985.2 Dendrobium catenatum
GGAATTGGGGGCCGACATCTAAGATAGTTCCTAATTGGTCCCTTGACTTATGTACGGTGAAAAATGTCTAGAAATGCAATTAATATTTTAGACTCTTTTTAATTTGTATCTAATGCAATGCATGCTAATTGACTCAAATGCATAAAATAATAATGGAGCAGTTTAAAAATTAGGCTTAGAAAATAGGTTTTTCCCTAGAGATTGCACAACTTCCCCTTGACAGAACTGCACCCTCACAGGTCAAGTGGTCTGCTAGAACCCGCAGGCGGGGAGG
>NW_021337450.1:0-285 GCF_001605985.2 Dendrobium catenatum
ACTAAATGAGATGCTTAAAATTGAATTGGTATAAAACAACTAAATATATAAGTTATACAATGATGTCATGGTTTAAAATTATGCAATCAGATATTGAGGGGTTCATTTTTCATGAGATAAGGTATATACTTAGAGGAACTTTTCTTAATTAAGCTTGAATTTTGATGTAGGTTTTCAAATCATAAAATGTTTAAGCATTCAAATTAGAATCTTATAGAGTTGATTTTGAGATCATCCAAATTTTATTTTCAAGAAATTTATAATTATTGTGTGCGGGAACATTCA
>NW_021337451.1:0-285 GCF_001605985.2 Dendrobium catenatum
TTGAGCTTCCAAGTTGACAGAAAATGGTCCCAAAGAAATTGATGGGGTGCCCATCCATTCAAAGGCCTTGTAGTTGTAATGTATTGCATTGCTGTTTCGAAAAAGAAATCAGAGAAGATGATACCTGAGACATTATTGCATACGGATTAAATACTAATTAAGCTGTTTTTAAATATATAATGGTATGTTTTCCCTACATTAATTCTTTTTTTAAATAATAGTTGTTATTTATTCTGATAATTTTTATATAAAATTGAATGTACAATAATAATAATAATAATAATA
>NW_021337452.1:0-280 GCF_001605985.2 Dendrobium catenatum
TTTCATTCCACCTGTATCTTTCTTCTCAAGGCAAAGCAACTTTAGGAGTTTATGCTTATGATTGTTTAAGCGTCGTTTGTACGAGTCAAAGTTTGTAAGTTTTTCATTTTACTATATAAAGTTGGGGTTTATCGTATTTGTGTTCTTTTGGGTATTTTGTGAGTTTCTTTTATATAGGAAGTCTGATTGTTTGTTTTTTGTGATAAAAAATTTGGGTCCCTCTTCCAAATTTTTGATTGCATCATTTAGTCTATATTTATTGTTTAAAGTCCACGTTTCT
>NW_021337453.1:0-225 GCF_001605985.2 Dendrobium catenatum
TCATATTCCTTTTGTAATTTCTAGAATTCTAAGCTCAGACTAGTATGCATTTTCTTTAATTTTTTATATGCATCATGCATGTGTTCAGAAACTTTAAAAAGTTTATTATAAGTCAAGTCACATACCTCTTCTTGATCTGACTGATCAAGATTATCGATCATTAAGCACAAATTAGTGACTTCTTCTTCTTTTCCATCTTTGACGAGTCTGAAGCTGAGTCTGCCT
>NW_021337454.1:0-204 GCF_001605985.2 Dendrobium catenatum
ATTTAAAATTATATTTTGACCCTAATAAATTATTAAATTTTTTTAAAAATTCCAAATTTTCTCCAAACAATTGGGAACACTTTCTAAGGTTATTTCTGACCTTTGGGGGTTATTCTAATTAGTTTGGAGCTGATTTGGATCAATACCTTGAAATCACCCCTTAATTAGATAATTTAGATAATTCCCTCAATTACCCAATCTTTA
>NW_021337455.1:0-230 GCF_001605985.2 Dendrobium catenatum
CATAAGCTGTAGATGAACCGGCATGAGAATCTCTATGTGGCTCGTACTCAACATGTGATGTCCAAATCCAATAGTTTGAAAGAAATCGCCTATGATATAAATCAATCTTCACATCATCGGGCTTGAGGAATGCTAGATTTTTATGCTTCAAACATGGACATCTAAACATTTTATCAAACTGGAAGGAAGGTAGTGTTGACCTCATTTTTGTATGAGGTCACTAAGGCCCT
>NW_021337456.1:0-228 GCF_001605985.2 Dendrobium catenatum
AATTCAGAAGAAATCCGGACGAATTCAAAAATCAGACGAAAATCGGACAGCACAACAGCTATATACAGAATTTACACAATTTTTCCTGAAAAATCACAGAATACCAAATTCGCACAGAATATAGATAACAACATTGCAAGACTTTAATTCTACTGCCACAACATTTAATCTCAACACAGAAAGATACATGAGAAATAAAACACCGCCGAATTCAAAATACCCGGACAA
>NW_021337457.1:0-287 GCF_001605985.2 Dendrobium catenatum
ATTTTGAGTGGCGGGTGATCTGATGGCTATGAAACCACGCTGACTTAGTTAAATCACCGCACGGTTCAATACCGCATCGCCACCAATCATTTGGCACAATTGTATTGCCGTGCAATCAAGCCAAATGATTTATATGGAAGACAATCATTGGTCATACTCTGCTAGCCCAAGAAGACCCGCTACGTGGCTTACGCCGGTGTCGTCGTCACCATAGCATTTAAATGATTTAAAAATGGTTTTTAAATAATTTTAAATATAAAAAAATAATTCAAATTTATTTAAATAAA
>NW_021337458.1:0-451 GCF_001605985.2 Dendrobium catenatum
AAAGAAATCAGATAAAATCAAAATGCAAGAGAAGGCCAGCTGGGGCTAGAGATTGGCTTGGTCAGCGGCAGGCTTCCTTGAGCTTCGATCGACGGCAGCCTTGGACGTGTGAACTAGGAAGAGGCGGACTGGGAAGAGGCGAATTGGGAAGAGGCGGGATGAGGCTGTTCGCGAACTGGAGAGGAGGATCGAGCAGGCATTTCGTAAATTGTAAAGGAGATGGGGTCTCGTTCGCGAATCCTGGATGCGCCAACAAAGAGGGCCTTACGAACTATGAGGGAGCTCGGTCCTAGGGATTTTGCAAACAGGAAGGAGATAGAGGCGAACTAGGCTGCGACGTTCGGACCTAAGGAGGAGAGCGACGAGGCTTCTTGCGAATTGGGAGTATAGGAAGCCAAGGGTGGAAGTTCTGAACTGCAGAAGGGAAACGGGCTCCTGGGCTTCATACGAC
>NW_021337459.1:0-977 GCF_001605985.2 Dendrobium catenatum
AATTGTTGGCTTAAAAAGAGAGATTAGCCATTAATTGAAATTATTTCCATGTAGTCCTTAGTAAGATTCTAAATGTGTTTTCCACAACCCCTGAAGGTGATAAATAGATATTTTTCATTTCCAGCTTATCAACTACTATTTCAAATCTTGAGCTTGGAAGTCTTTTCGTTATAATATCCACCACTTGTTGCTTTGTAGGAACATAAATTATAAAATAAACCCTTCAGCAATCTTTGCTTTAATAAGGTGCTCAAGTGCAGCCATCCATTCCATAACATTTTGTTTCATCATGACGGAATGAGTTCTATGAAATTGCCGTCACAAAAGAACTTCATAGAAATTAGTTCACACTTTTGATCAGATAAAAAGGCAAAATCCTTGAACCAATGCCAGAAATTTTCTTCTACAAGACTAGGAGCAATCATTGACAGCTTGTTGCTTTTTCAAATGATTTGATATCTCCAAATTCTAGTACAATAACCTAATGTTAATCTTCTATCATCAATAGCTCATTGTTCATTTTTTAAAGAACAAATTAAGATCTTGTAAACATCCAACAAGTGTTCTTTAAATGGATAGTGCATGTATTAACTTACTAAACTCATTGCAAATGTAATAGCTAACCTTTATGAGAAATATATTAGTCTCTAAACCAATGTTTAATATCTCCACATATCTATGAGAAATATGTCTCCAATCTTCTTATACTTTACGTTTAATTTAACAGGAGTTTCATTAGCTGACGCCCATACATTCTTGTTATGTCAACATATCAAAAGTATTTCAGTTGGGAGATAAGGATATCATTCTTTATTCCAATCACCTCCATTCTGGGAAATGTCTTACATTATCCTAGATCATTACTTCCAAACTCTTTTAAGAGTCTTTTTTAATTGCCACCCTCTTTAGCGCAATCCTTAATTAAGACGGCATCATCAATACAGAATGAAAACAAATCTTCTTGTATCATGTCAATG
>NW_021337460.1:0-2421 GCF_001605985.2 Dendrobium catenatum
AGAATTCGGGAATCAACTGGGCCGATCGGGTGTGGGGAAAAAGGAGTTATTTTAAGTAGGTGGGGCCTTTTGGCTGAGGCGTACGCCTCCCTCAAAATTGCGGAATTGCGCAACAGAGGCGCGCCTCAGCCAATGTGAGGCGTACGCCTCAACAAAGCCACCAATTGCGCACGCCTCGAGGCGTTTTTGGCAATAATTGCGCAGAGGCGCACCTCGAGGCGTTTTTGGATCTCACCCACATCATGGAGATCACCTTGAGCATACTCGACACTATTGAGCTTGCCGAGAGACATACCATTGGAGCTTTGTAGCCCCACTCTCCCTAAACCAATCAGGAGGCCATACATGTCTAGGTAGTCTGTATAGCATTGTACTTTTTTATTTTTTAGGTGTAACATTTCCTGCAACCCTCAGAACAAGGACTAATAAAGAGCATTTTACTTTTTAAAAAATATTTTGTATCTTAAGATCTTTTTGTTGATCATTATACTGAGCTTTTAAGTACTTTTTCTATCTTTTCTCTAGCATATCTTCTTTCTCTCCATTCTCACATAGGTTCCATGTCACTTCTCTAAGGGTTTACATACTAGTAAGACCGGGTGTCATCTACGGACAAATTTGGATCAAACACCAACTATTTAAGTTTAATTTGGAGCTATGTTAGGTGATATGCATAATAATCAACAATAACTAGACTAAGGTGTTGAAATTCTAGATGAGTTGCTCTTTGAAGTTATAGGATGCGAGCAAATCATGACAACTTAATGATGGGGACATCAGATCATGGAAAAAATATCAAAGACATGGCCGACGATCGACGACCACGATTGGGCCAATGTATTTTTGAGTCCATATATGTATTTGTTTTAGTTTCATTTCCCATTTTGCCCTTACTTACGGGCTTTGTCATGTGTAAGCCTGTTGACCTTAATGTGTTATCCAAAAGATAGAAAAGGAGAAAGCTTAAATCTCTTACCAGTTATACAATATAGCTCGTCGAATCACTGAAATACCGCATACCTCGTACGTCGTCAAAGTCCTGCTTGAATCTCGGATATCCTGCTGAGCAACTCGGACTGTCGAACCCACAAAATCCGCTAAAATCGGCACTGAATCAGTCTCTTCCTGCTATTCCCGTGAACCTGCCTCGATCTCACTCCAACTCCCGTCGTTAAATACCCGACCAAGAGAAGCATTCGGTCACTCACGCGATCTCGACTCACGTAGCTACTTCCACTGCCGAGACCATCTCCCTCACTTCATCCCGATTCTCCTCCACGCAAAACCTCCACTCTCTGGCTGTTTCTCCGAACCCCTCTGCCCGAAGCCTCCTCCAGTCGAGCTCTTGTTGTAGCCGCAGAACCCCATCTCTCTCGTCGGCTTAGAAAGAAAGAAAGAGAGTTAGAGAGAGAGAGAGAGAGAGGAGTTGAGATCCTTACCTGAAGCTGGCCTCCACTGCCTCGCCCTCTCTGTCCGATCGATCCGAAGCCACCCGTCACCACCGCGCCACAACCTCCACACTAAATTCCACGACTAGTCTAAGTCACCTCCTCCGAGCTTCTCTATCCGACCGACTAGAGCCTCTCCGTCTCCTTGGTCGCGCTTGACTTCGCGTCATTTTAATCGACTCTCCGCCATTCCTGTTCGGATCGGAATGTCATCATTTGTGAATCGGAAGCAACTACAGGGGAGCTTCGCTTGCTGAAGGTAACTTTCTCCCTTCGGCGCTTGTTGACAATATCCTGTTGAATCTGTTGAAGGGATTTGGGGTAATTTAATATAATATATTAATAATATTTAATATTATATTATAATTAATTGTTAATTCTTATTTTTTTAATTAGTTATTTAATAAATCTAATTATTATAATTATTGATTAGTTTCAATTAATTAATTATTGAAATTTAATTATAAGTTATAATTAAATGTTAAATTAATTATAAATCTTATCATTTATTAAATTTTAATGAATTTTTAAGTTGATTATTTTTAATTAGTTGATAATTATTATTAATATATTGATAAGTAATAATAATAAATAATTATTTTTTATTTAATACTGAATTATGATATAATAAATATTAAAAAAAGAGAAGTAAATGTGGCTTTTCTTCCCTCTCCTTCCCTTGGCGTCCGTGTCGGACCGAAAACCCGCCCAAGCCAAGCCCTTTTCTTTTTTCCGCCCGTCCGTCCGCCTCGTGCACGTGGTGGGAATGGACCCGGTGCAAAGCTACGACGAGGTAGCGAGTGACCTCGATCACGTGACCACGACGGAATCCCGCGGAGGTATGAATCTTTCTAAACACAATATGCTTCCTGTTTTCAATGCTATGGCAACTCGAAAATCCCCGCAAGCAAGCCTTTAGTGCGCGTGGTGGGTGGGACGCGATGCGCATCTACGGCGAAGCGGGGTCGCTCAT
>NW_021337461.1:0-2336 GCF_001605985.2 Dendrobium catenatum
AGCTCAAGATATAAATGCTTGATTCCCTAAAAAAAAATCTCATTTGTTAGCATGCGTTTAGAATTTTTGTTTATTGGTTAACAAATCAAGTAAAGAAATTATACAAAAATGAAAAGAAGAATATAACATGATTTCTTCCAACCGAGAAGTGCAAGCCTTCTCTCAATTTAACCATGACGACAATCATTTTTTTTTAAGGAGTTCGATGTAAAAGAAATGGTTATTATTTTTATGACCTTCTATATCAAGAAAACACTATGACTGATTACTCTCTCTGAGATTATTGCAGATTCTTAAGCAAGAAATTTCTTTCTATGTATGCGTTCCAAAGGAATGGAATGTCTTCACAGAAATCCGACGAACATCGAAGCAGGAATGTATTTCTATGTTCTGATCAGAATTCATTTAATAAAACACCACTTGTTAAGAATCAAATCAACACTATTTCCTCTTTGAATAACAATAAACCCAATAGCTCTCTTATTAACAAAAATTTTCAAATCAACAGAGAAACGATGCGGCCATTAGAGGTACGAGGAAGATGATGGAAAAGATAGAGGAGAATGGGATGGATGAGAAGAAGAAAGAGTTGATTACCTATAGTGAAGAGGATCAGCGATGAGAACAAGTCGACGGCTAGGATGGTCGGTTCTTATGAACTGGAAGGCGACGGGTTGGGCGATTTCGGTCGGTTAGGGCTGGCGATGGCTAGGATGGTCGGTGTTTGGGTTCTTGCAGCACAGGGAAGCAGTGGAGAACTTCAGCGAACAGGGAGGAGCGACGGGAGCTTGGAGATTTCCGAACTGAAGGAAGGAGGGATGGGTTTTGCGCAATGAGAGCCGGGCTTGCGAACTGCAGACATGGAGTTCGGCTATGTGCCAATAGAAGATAAGGGGATCGGTTCTCTCTGTATGAGATCGGGGGAGGAGCAGTTTGGAATTGCCAAATATGGGGAGTCTGGTTCGGTTTTCCGAAATGAGAGAAAAGAGAGATCGATCGTGAGAGTGGAGTGCAGTTTTAAGAACTGCAGGGGAGTTGGGTTCGTGGGCTTCAGGTGGTTTTGTCAACTGCAGGGAGAGGGAGAGTGGCTATGGGATAGAGAGGTCGTGGGATGGAAAAGTTCTGAACTGCAGGCATTGAGGATGAAGCCTAGAGATTTTCGGAACTGTAGAGAGAACCGAAAATTTGGTTTCTTTTGCCTAGATGGGGTCATGGGCTGGACCGATCGTTGGACATTTAAAAGCCTTAGTGATGTCAGAATGTAACGATCTTGGGCTCGTTGGAGTCGTCTCGTCGAGCCGTTCGATTCGAGTATAAGCTCGTCAAAATCGGATACCGTTTAGTAACTCAAATTGTGGTTTGAACCTTCTGGCAGCGCCTTGAGTTATTGATTCGAACTCATTTGGGCTCGGATTGGGTTGAATTCGGTGTCGTTGGGTTTGTATTCCTGAGACGCTCAGTTCGACTATAAGTTTACTGAAATCGGATTTCGGATGGTCTTCGAATTAATTTTTGAAGTTTCCAAACTTGATTTTGCATCGAGATTCGTGCCCGATTAAGATAATTTTTGATGACGTATCAATTATTATTATATATATTTGTGATGAGTCAAAACGGGTTAATCGGAGCCATTGAAATCAAATTCAATTTGAGTTAATTTGATTTGATTGGTGAGTTGTTTTAAGCCCAATGATATATCAATTTGATCAAAATAGAATTAGATTATATTAAATTGAGTCGATTGACATCGACGAATCATAAAGCGGGCTTGATTTGAGTTCGTTTGGAGTTGAATTAAAATTGGATTGAATTGATTTTGATTCGAGTTGAGTGATAGATTCGAGTCGATGCTACGTCATTAGGTGTCCACCTAAGGGAAATCCTGCGGGTGAGATATCTACACTAGGCTACAAAAACCTAGGTACTAGAGTCGATTTCAGGGAAATTGACCTCGAATAATGAGGTCAACAAATTGACCCCCAATAGGCATGATAAATTTGCCAAAGTTTATCGTGCGTATTGTTGTTGACCGAAACGATCAACTAGATCCAGAATTGAAGTTGAAGATATGAATATATGAATTGAAGGAATTTTGATGTTTGATAGAAATCAGAATGAAAATTTTATAAAGAAAATTGAGTTGATTGTCTGAAAGATTAAGATTAATTTATTGATCTGAAAGTTTATAACAATAATGATGGTTTTAGCAAATAATAACTAAGGAGATTAGTATTATTTAAAAGAGCCAAGATATTGAAAAGTTGAATGAGGTTTGACACAAAAAGGAATTTTGAATTTTATTTTGATATGATTGAAACCTTTTTATAAATCAAGAT
>NW_021337462.1:0-442 GCF_001605985.2 Dendrobium catenatum
GATCCACAAGCAGCTCCCCGAAACAGGAAAGGAGTTTTGGCTTTTGTCAGCTGCCGTCCTCAAGCAGGAAGTCCGAAATTCTAAGATTTTCGACCGTAGAGATATAACAAAACGTTGGCCATTCAGAGATGGCTCTATCCCATAACCATATATCATTCAACACATCAATGCTTTGCCCGTTTCTGATCTTCCAGCGAATTGCGCTACACAGATTCCTGGCCCCATCACAGATCACCTTCCAACCGCTCGAGAGCCCTCTCGAGGAGCCAAAGACCTCCAAACCATCACTGTATTTGTGGCTAAGACATCGCTGCAGAAGCCCCAAAGGACTTCCAATGACGTTCCAGGCAATGCGTGCCCAGAGAGCTCCGATCCACTTGACGCTAGCGTGGAAACCAAGCCTGCCCTTGCATCTTGGCCGAGCCACATCCTCCCAGGAAGC
>NW_021337463.1:0-264 GCF_001605985.2 Dendrobium catenatum
TTGTCTCGAACCTCAATGTTTGTTGTGCTCGTTGGGGTGTTTACCCCCTGCTTGGGTTAAAAAAAAAAATTTCCATACAGCCCGGCACTGCATGCCCGAACACCCTGGCGCTATGTTCCTGAGCTCCCCGAAACTAAACTATAGAGAGCAGAGCGCCACAAGGGCATATGTACAGCATTGTAGTGGTGCAAGACAAAGGCTTTAGTGATGCAACACTGCAAACTTGCGAGACAAACTAGACGGTTTTCCTTCTTTTTTTTTTTT
>NW_021337464.1:0-2989 GCF_001605985.2 Dendrobium catenatum
TGGCTACACTTCTTACATGTTCATTTGTTGGTCCATGAGGTATCGACAGACAGATCTAATCTAAAAAAAAAAATAGCATTTATGGATTATTTTTGGTCATTTGGAGATAGATTATCTGAGATATTTTGCAACTTGTTATGAATTCCTATATGGTGAAACTTTGGTTTAAAAATATTTTTTTGGAGTTGAATAAGTTAATGTTGCTATTTTGTAATTTTGCTATCAAGTTCTATCAGTAATATTTTAATGTTAATTTGATTTTACTCTATAATGAGTGCATAATGCTATTGTGGTCTATATTATTAATGAGGTAGAGAGATATATTAGTGTTGATTGCTTGGGATTTACAGTTATTGCATATTAAAGTGAATGCATACCTTGCTTTTTGTATTTACATAAAATTTTAATGGTGTTAAACATGCGAAAATGTTAGTAATTTTATTCGTCAAGATGAGTACTATCACCAACTGTTTTACACATTTATTGAAGATTTTTTTTTTAAAATATACTTCATATCGAGCTAATGACCCTACAAACGAGCCTATTTCGAGCATCTTATTCGAGCTCGAGCTAAGAAAAATTTCGGGTCGAGTTAAAGCTCGAGTACCGAGCTAGTTAAATAGTAAACAAGCCAAACTCGATCTCATTAATATTCAAATTCTACTCAACTAATTTGCACCCTTAGTTAAAACTTACAATTTTCAATTAACCGATCAAGTTGAGGAATTTTTATTAGGTATGGACGCCTGACGTTGCTCTATATCCGAACGCCAATAAAATATCGCCACGTGCTCTTACTCTTTACCGCGCGGCCCGACAACCTGACCCGGTATTGCTATGTTCGTGTATTGCTAGGTATTGCTCGGTATTGCTAGGTATTTCTCGGTATTGCTAGGTATTGCTTGGGAAAAACAAGAAATACCGTCTGTCAAGACCAATACCGAGTAATACCGGGGTATTGCTCGGTATTGCTAGGTATTGCTCGGTATTGCTAGGTATTGGTCTTGACAGAATAGTATTTCTCGTTACCAAGCAATATAGAGCAAAACCTAGCAATACCCTAGTCTGTACAAATCAGCTATTACATAGCAATATTGGGTTCCGGTCCGGGTCGGGTCGTCGGGCCGTGCGGTAAAGAGTAAGAGCACGTGGTGATATTTTATTGACGTCTGGATATAAAGCTATGTCCCGGACTTAATAAAAATTCCAAGTTGAGCCGCGTATAACACGTATTTTTTGGACCTATTTTGGACCAATGCGCAACAGCCGCTATTTTGGACCGCGAAGGAGACTCAATGGTCGTAACGTCGTAGAGGTTTCCTGCAGGATTGGAGCGGAATGCATTGCAGTTGTTTGCTTTGACACGCTACCTGTTAGCCAGTTCCTAATTCCACAGTACCGCGCGGCATCTATTAACGGTCAGTCGTTGACTCCTTTTATTAGCATTAATGATTCAGTTATTTATTTATTTTTTAATTTTCAAATAATTGGATTCAATTTCTCTACTGTTAGCCCGGTAACTTCTTGAGCTTAATCAACATTCAATTCATTTAGCCTAATTTTGCGCTGTTGAGCTGAGTTGATTAAAATCAGAACCTTGTAAATTGGATTGAATTGATTGAATGAGATAAGTAGGGGTGTGAGTGAGTTAAGATGACTCGCAAGTCGGCTCAAGCTGGACTCGAGAAATGGTTTGTGTGCTGAGCTCGATGAGGTAAAAAGCAAAGTTTGAGCTAGCTCTGACTTGACTCATTATCTCACAAACCAGCTCATTTTAAAAAATATTCATATAAAATACGCTTAATATTAACATTCAAGATTTTAAATACAAAGTTGTTAAATGTATTTTCAAATTATCTATTATCTTCTTATATTAAATTATTTTTTATTATTTTCTTTAATTTCTCAAAATTTATCATTTTATTAAAAAAATTGCTTGTGTCACAACCATTTTTTCTCTTTCTTAATAAAATAGTTGACTCGTGAATGGATTAAACTCACATAATAAAGCTCAAACTCGAGCCCAAAGCCGATTAATTAATCAAACTCAAATTCTTATAATAATTTTCTTTCTCCCCGCATATCTGCTAGCACCTGAGCATCATAAACATGATGATTTTTACATATTTCATAAGTATTGTTGCGTCTTGGAGTATTCGCGGCGGTAGAGAAATATAGTTTAATGTCTTAGCATTATACGAAGATCCAACACACAATTAGATAAGTGAGAGGGTGTAGCATTCATAAGAGACACCAGAGTTTTTTAGGTGGAAAACCCCTGAAAGGGGGAATAACCACGAGGTCTGGCCCAGTTTGAATGAATCCACTAGTATTTGTAGTCGATTACAAATGAGGCCCTTCCTTGGGAGAAGGCCTTAGATTGATGTAGCAAATGTACATCATATAGATTGCATTACATGGTAGGAGTTACATATACATGTTCGTTTGGTCGGAAGGACCGTAGTCGGCAGGAGACCGGGGTCAGAAAGATCGTTGTCTGTTGATGGAGGTCGGAAGGACCATAGTAGGCGACAGAGGTGAGAAGGATCGTAGTCAGCAGGAGGCCGGAGTCAGAAAGACCGTTATCTGTTGATGGAGGTCGGAAGGACCATAGTAGGTGACAGAGGTCAGAAGGACCGTAGTCAGCAGGAGACCGGGGTCAGAAAGACTGTTGCCTGTTGATGGAGGTCAGAAGGACCATAGTAGGCGACAGAGGTTAGAAGGGCCGTAGTCGGCAGGAGACCGAGGTCAGAAAGACCGTTGTCTGTTGATATAGGTCGGAAGGACCATATTAGGCGACAGAGGTCGGGAAGACCGTAGTCGGCAGGAGACCGGGGTCTGAATGTCGGGCCTTAAGCAGGACGTCGGGTCTTCAGCAGGATGTAGGGACTGAATGTCAGGCCTTAAGTAGGACGTCGTGTCTTCGATCAGCAGGACGTAGGGACTGAATGTCAGGCCTTAAGCAGGACGTCGGGTCTTCAGAAGGACG
>NW_021337465.1:0-267 GCF_001605985.2 Dendrobium catenatum
TAGAAGGTGAAAAGGATCCCGCCCCTCCTGCTCCTTTTAGAACAGTGGATTGGGGTGGCCACTACTTCTGTCTGACCTCAGCGAGAAGCTCATGAATCATGAAGTGGAAGCCTGCGTAGTCTTTTGCAGGACATCCGGGATAAAAAGAGAAATGTTGAGGAATTGTGCCTCTCAGGGACTCTGTCGGGCTCACTCAACGGGTAAACTTCAACATCTGCTTAACCAGCTTAGCTTTGCAAATGAAGAAGGGCTCAATATCCACTAAGT
>NW_021337466.1:0-276 GCF_001605985.2 Dendrobium catenatum
TAGCCTTAGGACATCTGATTGCTTATATTCTAGAGAAAAAGTATGATTTAAATCATCTTGAACAAGACTTTGAAGATACAACGATGCATCCTTTAGAGCTATCTTCAATAAGGATGAGCCCAGTAGAACTCATGTAGTTCTAAGTGAAATAGAAGAAGAAGCAAGACGTTCACATGCTGCTGGACCAAATTATGAGGATTTGGTTCAAAGATTTAAAAATTTAGAAGCTCATTTTGATTAAAGATTTGATCAAATTGAAACTCATCTGCAGCAGCA
>NW_021337467.1:0-340 GCF_001605985.2 Dendrobium catenatum
AATCAAGTCTTAAATAGGTGATTATAGCCTATTTAAATGGGATTAATGGCCTATTAATGCAATAAGAGCCTTCCTTTGAATTTCAAATCAAAACCACGGCTAATCAAGCCTGGTTTCCCTCCAATTAACCTCCAAATTCGATCCTAGCCGCTGATCTTAGGATTAGGAGCCTTAAATAGCGAAAATTAGGTTATTTTTGGGGGCTTTTTCTTCTTGCTCGTGCTCTAGGCCTCCTCTTGCTCTGAGATTTCTTGTGAGGATTCCTAGAGACTTCCACCTTCCTCCTCAATCGAATCCCGACGACCAAAGCTTGCCGGCGGCGAGATTCCGGCGATCTAAA
>NW_021337468.1:0-465 GCF_001605985.2 Dendrobium catenatum
GGAAGTCTAAGGATTGAGCCATGAAAGAGGTTGGATTCGATTTGGGCTCAAAAAGGCCTTAATGGGTCAAAATTGACCCATTAAGACTCGGGTTGACCAGTCAACAGTTGACCTGGTCAACTCAGTCCTCCACGCCCATGGGTTTGACAAAATCAAGGTCAACAATGCAGATTCACACCTACTGCTTAAGTGGCCAATTTTTTTTCATTTAAAATAGAAATTTGAAATCCTTTCATACTCAATCGTTTGGAAGAATCTACTAGAGCTCCCTTCAACCCATACACCCAAAGGAAGTTGATTATCCAACAAGATACGAATACAAAATCGAGCAAACTTTCTCCTCCCCCATTGGAACACATTGCCATCCAAGATATAAGGTTTTCCCACTTGTGAGGCAATTCTACAAACATTAACTTCATCCCAATATTGTAATGTTAAATTTGACATAAAAAAAAAAAAAATAAA
>NW_021337469.1:0-405 GCF_001605985.2 Dendrobium catenatum
GTGAGGAACACAACCATGTTTGATGACGATCCAATTCAAATCAAATGAAGCGAAAAGGGGAAACTAGTATCATTTGAATCTTAAATATTAAAGATATGGAGCAATGCATTAAACTTCTATGGCTTGCATTAACTAAAAATGTTCTAGTTATTTGCAAGATAAAGAAATTCATAGAGGATGAATGCAATGATAAAATGGCACTCTTATCATCAACATTAGAACATAGACAACCATTTTCAATCTTGCAAGCAATGAAATTTGAAGGGTATATATAATTGATTGCAAGAAAAGATCAATGATGCAAGTCCACCATACCGACCACAAGAAAATATGAAAGAGTTCTCACTCATATAGTAGTCTATTTATGGGTGTGGACCTCCGAAAGAGCACCGCGCGAACGGGTCA
>NW_021337470.1:0-241 GCF_001605985.2 Dendrobium catenatum
CAATCAATATTGTGACGTTTAACAAAGTTATTCAATTTGGTACTTTTGAAAGAGGACCATTATCGGATATAATTCGACGAGGAATGCCGAATCGATATATAATATGGTCTCTAAAGAACTGGGGAATATTGTGAGTTTTGACTTCTCGTAGCGGAACAGCTTCTGCCCATTTTGAAAAGTAATCTGTTGCTGCTAGAATGAACCAGTGACCTTTAGAAGAGGGAGGATCAATAGGGCCAAT
>NW_021337471.1:0-293 GCF_001605985.2 Dendrobium catenatum
TTTTACGTGGAAACTCCTGAAAAGGGAGAAAAAATCATGGGGCATGACCCATTTTGAATGAATCCACTAGTGTTTGCAGTCCATTATAAATGAGGTCCTTCCTTAAGAGGAACGTCTTGGCTCGATGTAGCAAATATACATCATACATAGTATATTACGCGGTGGGAGTTGGAAGAATCAATGGTTGACATGTTTGTTTGGGGCGGCAAAACCATAGTCGGCGGGTAATGTAGGTATGAAGGACTATAGTTGGCGAGCGACATAGGTCAGAAAGACCGTTATTTGGCGACAAA
>NW_021337472.1:0-287 GCF_001605985.2 Dendrobium catenatum
TTTCATAAAGCAATTAAAAACAAGGTAAGAGCGGTGAAAGAAAACTCTACAGTAATCTAGATCATTAGATAACTTGATCAGAATATGAGAATGATTTAAAATCGTGACAGAGACTTCATTTTTCAACTTCAAATTGAAGAAAAACTTACGAATAGATTCCAGAGTAGGCCTTTTTGAAGGAAAAAAACCAACAAGAGAGAGCTGAAAAGGAGTAGCAAGCTCCTGAATTTCCAGATCCAAAACCCATAATGACGGTAAGCCACGAAACGTGGAAACATGCAAATCCG
>NW_021337473.1:0-246 GCF_001605985.2 Dendrobium catenatum
GGCTTAACAACCATAACAAACTTTCTCTTATTTGAACTCTTCTTCCACCACCTAATCTTTACATAAAATAATAACTTATATTCTAAACTAAAATCTTAATAACCCCATTATGTGTAATAATTTACCAACTATAATTCCCCACCTCCACTTGGCTTACTTCTCCAAATTATTGAAAGTTCGTTTCGGATGTTAAGCCCTTAAGAACTAGCCCGAGGCTAACCAAGAGGGGAGGGGGGGGGTGAATTG
>NW_021337474.1:0-236 GCF_001605985.2 Dendrobium catenatum
GAGGGATGAAGAAAGAAAAAGAACAAAGGGGAAGAGAGAGAAGAGGGAAGGAAGAAGAAGAAGAGGGAGAGAAGAAGAAGAGGGAGAAGGAGGAGAAGAAATTTGGAGTTTACTTTAAACCTTGGAGGGAAAATGGAGGCCGGCGGATTGGAATCGCAAGGGAGGCGTGAGGGGGGCGTCTCCTTGGCGTCAAAATGGTGTGAGAGGGAGTGAGGGATCGGTTGGGGAGAATGTGA
>NW_021337475.1:0-266 GCF_001605985.2 Dendrobium catenatum
TGGATGTCTTCGGGATCGTAAGGTTGAGATTTAACAATATTAATTAAAATATTTAATATATTTTGATAAATAAAATTTACTGCGTAATGTGTGCGTGTATAATACGTACTATGTGCGTCTTTTGTACATACGATGAGCGTGCAAAATGCGTATTTTGTGCATGCGTTATGCGTATGATTTAAAAATATTTCAAACATCATATTATGGGTATTCTATGCCATTTATTTGCTTACGATATGCGTATTATATGCGTAGAATATGCCTAC
>NW_021337476.1:0-692 GCF_001605985.2 Dendrobium catenatum
TTTGGGTTGACCCT
The DNA here is from genome assembly GCF_001605985.2 of Dendrobium catenatum. Lineage (NCBI taxonomy): Eukaryota > Viridiplantae > Streptophyta > Magnoliopsida > Asparagales > Orchidaceae > Dendrobium > Dendrobium catenatum. Next base: position 15 of record NW_021337476.1, read on the forward strand.
GAAACCCGAAATCAACCCGTTTTGACCCGGTAAGGCATGACATCACGTCAGGCCATCTGGTCAGCCATCCGCGTCAGTGAGTCGAGTCTGCGTCTAGTCACCAGACCAGCAGGCCTTCACGTCAGTCCGCGTCAAGTTGCCCAGGCTAAAAAACACATAACTGTTGGCCATGGAAGGCCGGAATAGACCCATCCACCCCAGGATCCATCAGCATAACATTAGAATGAGGCCTACCAGGTGATTCATAATCAATAACATGGGACGTAGGGAGGAGCTGAAGGGAAGATACAGGCACATCCGAATCAACAATCAAAACATTAATAATAGGAGAATTAATCTCACAGACAACACCAGGCTGAGGCACAACAACAACCATCCCCTGATCCAAAACCAAGACAGAAGAAGAAGGATTTGGGGGTACAGTAAGAGGGGCATCATTTTTAGACTTACAATCCCCCCTCACATGGCCAATAGATTGATAAAGAGCACAAAAAGGGGGAAAGACCTCCATTTCGACTTTTTGGATATAGACAAGCTTCTCAGGGCCATTCCAGACGGTGTCCGAATAATTTTTCGTTATATCAATCTCAACCAAAACTCTCGAAATAGACGACCTAAAACCCGACAAAGTGGCAGAATCTACCTTTAGCGGGTGACCGAAAATCGATCATAAGGCAC
>NW_021337477.1:0-329 GCF_001605985.2 Dendrobium catenatum
CTGTAAAGGCCCTCTTTGCTATGAATTTCAGGTAGTATTCTAAATCTTCTATTTTAAAACTTTGCCAAATCTTTTCCATTGTTCTGGTATTCATGAGCTTTGTGTACTTTGAAGGCACAGTTATATGTTTCATACAGTCAGAAATCTTTTACTTTCATCTCCCACAGCATATTCTTCTCATGAGATTTTGTTTTTACAATAATCTTGAGAAAATTGTCACCCAATCTTCTTAGGCTTTGTTTTGGACAGCTTTCTTACTACTTCATAAAGTAGCTTTTTAGTACAAAAATTAAAAATTTTATACTAGAAAGCTACTTTAAGAAGTAGAA
>NW_021337478.1:0-298 GCF_001605985.2 Dendrobium catenatum
AAATAAAATTCTCTAATATTTTTATATTTTACATCTTTGATATATCATCAAAAAAATATCTTAATCGGGCACGAATCTCAAGGCAAAATCAAGTTGGAAACTTAAAAAATTAAATTGGAGACCATCTGAACTCCGATTTCAACAAACTTATAGTCGAATTGAACGTCTTAGAAATACAAACCCAACGACACCAAATTCAACTCAATCCGAGCTCAAATGAGTCCAAATCAAAGACCCGAAATGCATTTGGAAGGTTCAAACTATGATTTGGATTACCAAATGGTTTCCAAATGTGACT
>NW_021337479.1:0-328 GCF_001605985.2 Dendrobium catenatum
TAAAATGTCTATAATACATCATTAAAATCTTCCATAAGAAGACATTTGTGGAGACCTACAAAATTTTTTTGGAGGCCTACAAGTAGCGTGTGGAGCTTGCAAATCTTTGTGGAGAGTCGCTATATTTAATTTCTTAAGACCATTAAGTTTTGTATCTTTGTTGAGGTCCACAAACCTTTGCAGATGCCAACAAAATTTTGCTATGACACGCTATCTTTTATGTAGATCTGTTAAGTTTGCATTATATATTATTTTCTATTTATTTTTATAATTAAGTTTAGGATTTTTTTAATCAAAATATCTATTTAGTTTATTGTACATGGGGTTT
>NW_021337480.1:0-1252 GCF_001605985.2 Dendrobium catenatum
AAATTACAAATAAAAGGGATGTAGGCATTGTTGTTTTTGGACACACTTCTTTAAAGACAAGTGCATCCTAAAGCAACATCAACAATGCCCTTTGATGTTCCCACAATCCAAATAAGGCACTTGATACAAACCCGACTCTACTACCCAACCTATTCCCTACCAAACTCAAGGAAAACAAGGGAAGCTCAAGTTCCAAAAAGAAAACAAACTAGACCTGAAGCATTACCTCTTTCTACCCATCACATTCTTCCAAATTTAAATTTTAAAGGAGAATCATTAATAAAAGATAGACAACTTATGTAAGGTAAACTACCCCATCCCAAAAAGAGAGATTAAGGGAACTCTCCAACATAAATCTATTCTACGAAAGTTGCTAAACCCAAATCTAACTCATGAAAATTTGATTGTTTTGTTTGAATGAAAAGCTACACAAATCACTTATCCAAATTTCTTCTTTCTTTTCTTTTTGTTTTGACACAAAACTCTACAAAAATCATCTACAAAAATCCCCTTCTTTTGACACAAAATCCTACCCAACAAACCAATAACCAAGTGCCTCTTCTTTCATTTGGAGTGGGGTAGACTTGTGGAAGTTTTTTTTTAATGAACAGGCACTATAAAGCCCTCCATCAAGAAACATTCACAAGATAAAATCACAAAATTTCAATACAAAAACAATTCGCATAAAGCCTATCGATGTAAAATAATTAGCAAAGCTTTCTAACATGAAATCAAATATAAAACAACTTGCAACATCTTTCATTTTGAAGACTACTCATGAAATTTTAACACAAAACCGTTTACAAATCTTTCCAATTGTGAATCCACTCACAAATCTCCTCAATATAAAACAAAACCATAAAACTCCCCAATATAAAAACAAACTATAAAACTTCTTAATATGAGGCAGCATAGCATTCGAATCTACAAGAAAAAACAAACACACATTTAAAGCTCACAAAAGCCTTATAAGACTTCTACAAAGATGCTACACAAGGGACATCGATGCATAAAGTTAAACTTTGCAAAGACTTCAAATTCGTCTTCAAATAATTCAAAATACTTGATAACAACTTCTATGTAAATTTTATGGATTTCCACAATTTAATTTCAAAATATGAATGAAGAGAACACATGTATTTATACCTTTATCCAAAGGAATTCAATGCAACTTGCTCTTTCTAAGGTCTCAAGAGAAGCATCTCCACTACTAGTCATTTAAATGCCAAGACATGAATATTTTCATAGATTT
>NW_021337481.1:0-394 GCF_001605985.2 Dendrobium catenatum
TTGGTTGGAGATTGACTTGACCTGTACAGGATGGTGGACCGACGGGCTTTCCTTTAAAAAGGGTTTGGCGATATCCTCTATTCATCATTGATATAACGATTGGGAGTCATAAGAAGATTATTATGCCGACGGGCAGCCGACGGGCACAGAGTGACGACTCTTATTGAGCCAACAGATATAACGACACAACGATACATCGATATTTGAAAAACGGTTTAATAGCCAGTGATTGTACTTGTTAAGTAAGACTACTGTACTGAATTTCTTCTGTACGGTATTGACCTATTGATCTCATTATGTATTCATGGATTTATTGATATCAACGGATATACGGATTTATTATTACTGTATGATTTCATTGATATTGCATATTGTACATGTCACTGAGCATTGA
>NW_021337482.1:0-272 GCF_001605985.2 Dendrobium catenatum
AGTTAATTATCCACTAGAAATTTATATATACTAGTATAAATGCACGTGCACATGGTGCACGTAAATAAAAAGTTTTAAAAAATAAAAAATATAATAAAATTTAAAATTAAGTTGTAACATGTTATATTAATATATTATCTATATAAAAAAAATCATTTTGTGAAAGCGAATCACAACTTTATCAGCATCCAACATCCAACATCCAAACAAGCAATCCAATTAAATTATTTACAAGAATCAAAACGTACAACTTATTAATTGTGGCAAGACGA
>NW_021337483.1:0-211 GCF_001605985.2 Dendrobium catenatum
GGAGCAGATTCCACCAATGGGGGCCTGGGGTTCGTGCAAAATCAGCCTGGGAAGATGGGGCTGTCCGCTTGGATTTCTTCTCACGTCCGAGAGGGAAGCAGAGAGTGCGATTATGGGCTTCTCATGCGTGAGGGAGAGAGTGACCGTGAGGGAGTTTAGTCTTCTTTCCAATGGGAGAGAGTGCGAGAGTGGATGGGGAAGTGAGAGAGGC
>NW_021337484.1:0-225 GCF_001605985.2 Dendrobium catenatum
CTGGAGTAGGGATAAAATTAAGATGCTAAATCAATTAAAGAAGGATCTGGACAGGGAGATTAAATTTTTACAGGACTTGGAATGTTCACCTGCCGGATTAACTAATGTTCAAGCTGAGGCCTTAAGGTATAAGGTTCAATTGCTGAACAATACTCTTGCCTGTATTATGTCTTGGTGGAAACAACGAGTAAAAGTAAAATGGCTTGAGGAAGGTGATGAGAACAC
>NW_021337485.1:0-299 GCF_001605985.2 Dendrobium catenatum
CTTGCAGTAAGTAAGTAAATAAGTAGAGTAAATAAAAGACATAAAGATTTATAGTGGTTAGATCAAATACGACCTACATCTACTCCCTGAAGCCTCAAACTTTAGGTATTGCACTATTACTAAAGTGACTCTCCTTTGCTCTCACAGCAAGGCAGAAAAACCTTTATAAAACTCTCTTCCACCAATCCCCGGTGCGGTAGAGAACCATCATCCTTTCATACCCTCCAAGTGTAGGCAGAGAACCTTCAATTGTTCACACTCTCCAGGTGTAGGCAAAGAACCTTCATCCTTTCAAACCC
>NW_021337486.1:0-229 GCF_001605985.2 Dendrobium catenatum
TGTAATATTATATGGCACTTGCCATGGACACTCTTTTCCGTGGGATTTTGTTTCTATGTTGTGATTTACTTACTTTGTTTGCGCAGTAAAACCGGCATACTTTTTATAGGTTTCTTTCTTGCATGTGCTTGTGTCTGACCGCTAGGCTCTTTAGGGATAAAAATTTTTATACTCGTGATTATTAAATAAAATTTTTAAGATTAATTCACATAGAAACCATAACAATTTT
>NW_021337487.1:0-227 GCF_001605985.2 Dendrobium catenatum
ATTTTATCTTTTGGAGAAGGCCTCTACTAAGAAAGAACTGTACACTAATAGTTTAGGTTGTCAACCCCATTCCCATAGGTAAAGACGTGCTTAAGCAAGGAATAGTAAAAATAAGCTATGTAACTTGGTGAATGCCTGCCTGTTCATCCTTCTAATTGTTTATCTTTCTTTGTTATTTAAATAATTTTTTATTTTTTTTAAAAAAAATATTTTTTTATTAGAAACCA
>NW_021337488.1:0-225 GCF_001605985.2 Dendrobium catenatum
AGAATCAATCAATTAATCTCATTATAAATAATATTATTTTCATCAATTATGTGAGAGTTTTTTTACATCTTTTATTATATAATTGATTCTTATAAGAATAATCTTTAATTTTTTTATTTTATTTTTTGACTTATTAATTGAGCTTGTACTCTCCAATTTTAAAGATGAAAATATCGAACTTGAAGAATACAAGTTCAATTAATAAGCAAAAAATAAATTTAAAAA
>NW_021337489.1:0-218 GCF_001605985.2 Dendrobium catenatum
TTACTAAAACTCCGTTTTAGAAAGCAATAGAAAAGCCGTCCCAAACGAAGCCTAAGTCTAAGGCTTCGTTTGGGATGACTTTCTTACTACTTCTTAAAGCAGCTTTTTAGTACAAGATATAAAATTTGTATATTAAAAAGCTTCTTTAAGAAGCAAAAAGAAAGTCGCTCCAAACAAAACCTAAATTTATTTGTTGGAAATATGGGGAATTGGGTAGA
>NW_021337490.1:0-653 GCF_001605985.2 Dendrobium catenatum
AGAAGAATAAATATTTTAACTATTTTAATAATCTTTAATAAATACAGTTGCCTATATTTTAAGATTTTTTTTTTAATTTCATACATAAAATTATGCATTTTTCAATCTTATTTTGCTCATCCTAAAAAAATTGATATCGTCCATGATTATTAATATTCATATATTATATGATATTATGATGGAAATATATTTTAATGGTTGTTTACTTATTATTAAAAAAAATTTTAAACTGATTTAAATGAGAATTTAACTCTTAATAAGATATAAAAGAAGAAAAATTATTGTATCAAATCTCATATAAAAGGATAAATGTTTGAAGTTATTATTGAATACAAGTAATATGGTACCTTTGGGTGTGGTGAGGTGGGATATGAACCAATACGCATCGTGGTCATTAAGGGGTATGAAGCCAACCCTTTGGTTCGCCAATAGAAATTGTTGAAATTCGTGCTTTAAGCCATGGCCTTCGGGAAACACGGCGAGGCCCCGGACTGCCGATCGACCGGAATCACGTGGCTGAGCTAGGCCCAACCATTGCGCCACCACGGAGTGTAGGCCGTCGCAACCGATCACCGCCTGCATCACATGTGTTATTAATTTACATACTCCTTTTAGGGCTATTTGGTAGCATGATTTAGGCTAGATTTGAGGCG
>NW_021337491.1:0-278 GCF_001605985.2 Dendrobium catenatum
GGATTGTCAGTGGCGATCAAAACCTTGCTCTCTTGTGTCGGTCCAAGCATTCCTCTGGATTGGTAGCTCGGGGAGCATAAGTGGCGATCAAAGCTTTGCCCTATTGTGCCGGTCCTTTTGTGGATTGGTAGCTCGGAGGGTGCCGACGACGATCAAAGCATTGGCCTCTTGTGCCGGTCCTTGTGTAGATTGGTAGCTCGGGGAGCATAGGTGGCGATCAAAGCGAACATTGGCGGCGATAAAAGCCTAGTTCTCTTGTGCCGGTCCAAGTTTTTTAC
>NW_021337492.1:0-205 GCF_001605985.2 Dendrobium catenatum
CCCCCAATCCAGGCCGGGGTAAGTCCAGGTTTTGCATTGCATTAGCTAGGACACGGGTCTTAGTGTGTGTCGAGCACTAAGCCCAACCTAGATTTAGGATTCGAGGTTACTACATTCGATCTCGTAGTATGCCTTAAATAGTAGGTAGGTCTCTTCTTTTCAGGGACCCTAAATCCTACTTATCCGCGTCACAGGATGACGCCAC
>NW_021337493.1:0-1294 GCF_001605985.2 Dendrobium catenatum
TAAAATTCACCACCTCTATCAGACCTTATGATTTTCATTTTTTTTATCTAATTTCTTCTCAACCTCATTAATAAACACCTCAAGAACGTCTACTGATTAAGATTTTTCATGCAATAAATAGATATAACCATAACGTGAAAAAATATCAATAAATATAATAAAATATTTTTACTACTAAATGAAGGCACATCAAAAGGTCCACATATATCAGTGTGTATGATTTCAAGAAAATGTGTGCTTCTTGTGGTTGCCTTCTTAATTGTGCATTTAGTAAATTTTTCCTTTAATACAATCCACACAAATACCAAGATCAGTGAAATCCAAATCAGGAAGGATTTCATTCCTCACTAATCTTTGTATTCTTTCTTTGGATATATCACCCAAACGTTTATGCCACAAGTAAGCAGAATTTTCATTCATTAAACTACATTTTGTTCCAACATTATGATGCAAGGTTAATAAAGTCTAAGCAAATAAATTATCAAGTTTTAATTTATATAAACCATCGCAAAGCATACCAGAACCAATAAGTTGATTACACTTAAATAAACTGAAACATCCACTTCCAAACTTAAAACAAAACCAGTTGTATCAAGTTTCGATAAAGAAATTAAATTTCTAGAAACAGAAGGTACATAAAGAGTTTGAAAAAGATATAAATGATGTCAAGTATCTAAAATCAAACGATATGTTCCAATGGCTTCAACTTGAGCTTTGACTCTATTTCCCATGAAGACAAACTTTTCATTTGGCTTTATGGTTTGGGTCGTAAGAAATCCCTGCATCACATTTGAAACATGAGTAGTACAACCAGAATCAATCCACCAAGTATTATAAGGAACCTCAGCCAAATTTGATTCGAAACATATAAAAGCACTAGGCTTACCTTTCTTTTCAAACCAAGCCTTATGTTTCAGGCAATCTTTCTGATAGTGTCCACGCCTGTGACAAAAATGACATCTATCATTCTTTGGTTCCTTCTTTTGGATTTGGACATATGACACATTAAGCTTTAGGTGTCCTTTATTGCCCTTTGGATTTTTCTTTCATGTTTTTCTTTTAAAATCTAGTTGATCTATGAGATTAATTAAGTGAATTCCTTATTTCTTAAGCCTTGATTCCTCCTGAATAAGCATACTTTGCAATTCGGTCACATTCTATTTATCTTTAATAGTATTATAATTAATTTGGAATGGACCATATTCAGGAGGTAATGAGTTTATAATAAACTGTACAAGGTGTTGTAAATCTATTTTTATGGCTTATATTTTGATGATTGGCAAACACTATTTCT
>NW_021337494.1:0-444 GCF_001605985.2 Dendrobium catenatum
AGCTTTATAACATAATTCAAAAATATTTATACATGTAACTTATCAAATTGCGTGTTGAGGACATTAGTTCATCTGCAATATTTACAGTTTTTGATAATGAAGTGGAACAAATCGTTGGCATGCCACTTACAAATTTAGAGAAAATAAATGTAAATATTTTTTTTATGTAATTCTATTTATATTATAACTTATATATGCATACGTTTATATATATTTTTTATTTTTAATGTAGGCATTCAATATAGAAGATTATAATAACATTATCAAAAAAAATTTGTGATAAGGAGCTGATATTCTCAGTAAAGGTTCATGATAAACAATGTGGCAATCGAACCTTTCGTTCAATTACATCTCAATCTATAAAAGAAGAATCTGATGAAGTTATTGAGATCGAACCTAAAAGAATAAAATTAGACGTTCTTTAAACTTTCATCTTTATTCATG
>NW_021337495.1:0-301 GCF_001605985.2 Dendrobium catenatum
GGTTCTAGGTGCACTAGATTTTTGTGTTTAGAACATGAACATTGAAACTTTCCTTCTGATATAAAGCTGGGCAGCTGTTTTGCTTGCTGAATGAAAAAGTTCACCCCATTGATGAATTCATCTGTTAATGTCTTCCGACCTTGAGATAATTAGTTATACATCCAACTTCTTTGATTTCTAATATCCATAACCTATATATAAGAGTAAAAAATTAATGAATTTATATATATATCTAATTAGTAGATCCAAGATATTTAAAACGTGTTACACTTATTAATGAATTGATCGCTCAAAGTCACAA
>NW_021337496.1:0-239 GCF_001605985.2 Dendrobium catenatum
TGGCGGGTAGTCCATGGGTTGATTAGAAAGCATCCAATGTCTTATCCTTTTTTCCTTGATCATCAAAGATGAAGCCAAGCAAGCATTTTCAAATCTGAAATAAAATCAGATCTCTGGATTTGGAGAGGGGTGTTGGGTGGAGAACTCAAGTCCAATCCATAGGAGTTCTTGGGTAGAAGAGAAGTCTTCAAAAAGAAATTTTAGATTTTCTGAAACAGAGTTTAGTGAGGAGACACGTG
>NW_021337497.1:0-343 GCF_001605985.2 Dendrobium catenatum
ATTTTCAATTCCATGTCTTTTATTTAGACTACATTATTTTTAATATTATTATTTCAATTTAGATGTTTTCTTATTTTGCATTTCTCTTTTCAATTAGTATTTATGCGCTTAGAAAAATTTGAAATTTTAGATTTTTGATTTTGGAAAGAATTCAATTACTCTTCAAAATCATACAAATGTACAAAAATCAAAAGGAATGTGCAAAAAATTTGCAATGACAAAAAGAGGCACAAAATAAGCCCAAAGTAAAAAGATGAACGAAAATGTGCCATAAAAATTAAAAAAGATGCGCAAAGCGCCACATGTGGTAATTACTTCTTTCTAGACTATTTTAATCTCTTAA
>NW_021337498.1:0-279 GCF_001605985.2 Dendrobium catenatum
TTATCTTTGCCTCGAGATTCATGCCTGATTAAGATAGTTTTATAATGACGTATCAGTTGCCCCCCTATTTTCGGACGTCGAAGCTCCACGAGTCCGAAAATATATGCTTCGAAAATTTGTATTGGACAGAACGCCGAAAATTGCGTTCCGAAGATTAACATCTTGCTCGAACTTCATCATAGAGGTCCCATTGAGTTCCGAAAGTATTTAAATCGAGTCCGGAATGTCAAAAAACTTGTCCGGAGACCCCAAAATCATCGAAATTGGACTTGTCGGGGC
>NW_021337499.1:0-217 GCF_001605985.2 Dendrobium catenatum
CCCCCCCCCCCCCCATCTTGGCGCATCTCGCACATTCAACCTTTACTTTCTCCCTTACATCCCTATATAGACGTGTGTAAGGTTGTCATTAAGGATACTTTCACCTTCTGTTCTGTTGTTTTGGTATGGTAAGACAGGTAGTTACTTACTTACATGGTGCGGTGCCCTATAGAGTCACTAGGAGGTATATGCCATCACCCTTAACTCTTTACTCACT
>NW_021337500.1:0-272 GCF_001605985.2 Dendrobium catenatum
ATATATATATATACAAAAAATCATTGGCAACCCATAATCTGCAACCAATCTTTCGCAATCAAAAATCTATAATCAGTAATGAACAATCATCACAAGAACCTCTGAAGACCAAGTTTGCAATCTGACAATGTCCTAAGGCCCTCGGTCATCAATTATCTTTTTGGCTAAGTAGATCCCCAACCTCCCCGTGAGGGGAGGGGGTGTCAAAAGGTTGCCAAATTTTTTGAAGGGAATAACAATATTTTTTAAATCAAATAAAATCACTCAATTGT
>NW_021337501.1:0-267 GCF_001605985.2 Dendrobium catenatum
AGTTTAATGAAAATGATTAAGCTTTCTCTTCTCAGATTACCTTAATGAAGGTTAAGTGTTTAAAAAAAAAAATCTTTCCTACTGTAGGGATAAGATTTGGATTACATATGATTCTCCTCATCATTCCTTGTCTTATTATGTGCATGATGGTTTTCAATTTATCAATGGATAGGAAGATTTGACTGGTTCTATTAAATTGAATATTTACCTTATTTATACAATTGGATCCATATTTATACATTGGTGATGCTCAACCTTACCAACAAG
>NW_021337502.1:0-963 GCF_001605985.2 Dendrobium catenatum
ACCTAAAGTGCAAGTCAAAAGCGCATGTGATGCGGCAAATTTTTATTGGATGTCCGAACTTATTTTTCGCATCCGATCACCTGACCCAATAATTTGCCTTCCCTCACGCGACTCCAAGTCGTCGGCCTCCCTCCAAGCTCTCCAAGCAAGGTAACTCCTCTTCTTCTCCATTCTTCTTCTTCTTTTCTTCTTCCTCCATTATTCTTCTCTTCCTCTTCTTCTTCTTCCTTCCCTCTTCTTTTTGTTCTCCATTTTCTTACTTCCCTCTTCATCCCTCCATATTTCCTTTCATTTTTTTTTCCATTTTTTTCTTCTCCTCCCTTCTCCTTCCTCTCCTTCATCTTCATCTTCTTCCTCCACCACAATCTCAACAAACCTACAAAAATCCTAACCTTAATCTTTTTTTTTCTTCACATCCACTCACCAAACCACCCACATCCCTTAACAAAAAATGTTCCTACACATATCCTACACCCACCCAATAAAAAAATTTCACCATCCCTCATTTTCTCTCTCTAACCTAGAGAGAGAAAATTTTCTCTCTCTAGAATGAGAGTGAAATCTCTTCATGAATGGCTCTATCTCCACCCCAAGCATCTCTCCTCTCCACCACACCTCCAAATTCCTTTCCTAGAGAGAGGAAAAAATTACACACTCTCTCTTTCTCTCTCCAAAATTGAGAAGAGAGGGGTTTTCTCTCTCTAGACCTCTCATCCCACTTCCTTACACCTCCTAAACCCTCTCTATGCAAAGCCCCATCAAATCATCTATTTCCCTCTCTTTCTCTCTCTAGAAAGAGAGCTCTCTTCCCCTTTTTCTCTCTCTAATTTTTTACTTTAAAAAAAAGAAGACATAGATGTTTAATTAAATTGCACAAACATTTAAGAAAAAAATTTAATTGTGCATCGTAGGTTTCTAAGAATGATGTAAGGATGCTAAGAAAGCAATATGTGATGCAAAGGC
>NW_021337503.1:0-282 GCF_001605985.2 Dendrobium catenatum
GTAGCACATTCAATATTATTTATGTCAAGCATGTAAATATTGTTGATCCGCTTTTCCTATAAAACAGTGTTATTATTTAAGTTTATAATGTAAGAATTTGCCAAGAATTTTATGATAAAGCTCTTATCGTAAAGTTGACTGATGATGAGCAAGTTGTGTTTTAGTCCATCTACAAGAAAAACATTTTCAATTATAAGGTTTTTGGAGTTTCTGATTATGAATAGAAGAATGTAATACTTGTATGGTATACTATGAATCATATAATTTGGGTCTCCACACCCA
>NW_021337504.1:0-204 GCF_001605985.2 Dendrobium catenatum
ATTGACAATAAGAGCTCTTGAGGATAATAGGATACCACCCAAAATTGAAGATTTTACAAATCCTAATTATTATCCTAAATATATGGAATCCCTTAGAAGACAATCATATGGAAGAAAATATAGGAATATTTTTCCTAATGTTAAATGTAATAATTGTGGATTTTAGTGACATATAGCTCACACCTGTACTTTAAAGATAAAATC
>NW_021337505.1:0-776 GCF_001605985.2 Dendrobium catenatum
ACGTGAGACTCGTGAGAGTGTGAAAGTTTTCTACTCATAATCTTAAATGTCTAAAATTTTAGTAAGTCTAAATAACATAGAAAGGTAACGAATCTAGGGAATTAGCCGGGGATCGACTCCGGGGTCGCATGCATATTTCTGCACTTCTTCTTTCCTTGTTTTATACCCTTCCCCACCTACGGGTAGAGTCCGGATAGTCTGACCTATGAGGAAGAGGTGCCGGACCTAGGGAAGTCCAGTCTTCAAAAAATTATTTTATAAGCCTGTTTTTAAAATTTCAAGTATATTTGATTTGGGAGCTGTTGACCAGCATGCATTGCATTAGATACAAATTAAAAGAGTCAAAATTTTAAATGCATCAGTTTTAGCATTTTAGCACCCAACATAAGTCAAAGGGACCAATTAGGAAAATTTCTAGATGTTGGCCCCAATTCTCCAAAACCTTAAGTATAAAGTCCCTACCACTCTTTCATAAAAGACTGGACTCATCTCTTTTAAATCGATTAGGTGGCTAGCTGGCTCCCCAATCCAGGCCGGGGTAAGTACAGGTTCTGCACTGCATTAGTTAGGTTCGGATGACTGTGGTCTAGTATCCAAATTAGATTTAGGATCCAGGGCATATCTCTGATTATAAGACCCCAAATTTCGGGAATAAAGTCCCAAACTTCTAATAAAATGCCCAACTCAAATTAAATCTTCCTTCAATCCTAAAATGTTAAGCCCAACACTTAGATTAAGTTTGGACACTTCTGTATGGTTCTGGAATCTCAAGGTGT
>NW_021337506.1:0-249 GCF_001605985.2 Dendrobium catenatum
AAAGTAGATATATTAGATTTGATTTATGTTAAGAAGGGCCGAGTTGGACCTAAAAAGACTTGATTAGAAATTATTAGAAATTGACTTTCTTTATTAGATTTAAATGAGAATTTAACTTTTAACATGGCACAATGAAAAAAAAGGATTCATGTAGCCAACCCCACAGTGGGATAAAGGATTTATGTTGTTGTTGTTGTTGTTGTTGTTGTTGTTATTGGAGAAGGTGAGAGAGCATGTGTGCATGGGTGT
>NW_021337507.1:0-205 GCF_001605985.2 Dendrobium catenatum
TTGATTGAGCATTTAAATTTTGAATATTAACTGCTTAAGATTGAATATTAACTGCTTGAGGATTATATATAACTGTTGATTATTAGGATAACCTTGCAGGATCGAGTCTAGATTTTTCATTTTGCTTAATGTAAATTTGATTGAATAAGGTTGTAAATTCTTTGAAATGATTTGAGATTTGGATACTTAATCCGATTTGGATTCC
>NW_021337508.1:0-361 GCF_001605985.2 Dendrobium catenatum
CTTAGGAGAAAGGGTAGAACCTCAGGAAGATTTGCCTTGAGAATGGAGATATTATTATAGTCATCCTAAAGAGTTAATTTTACGAGACCATTCAGAAGGTGTAAGAACTAGGCATGGACTTAGGAAGGAGGTTAGTCATTCAGCATTCATCTCTATGATAGAACCTACAAGCATAGATCAATCCTTAGGAGATTAATTTTGGATTCTAGCAATGCAAGAAGAGCTGAACCATATCACCAAGAATGATGTTTGGGATTTAGTCAAGAGACCTAAGGAACAAAGTATTATTGGAATAAAATTGGTCTTCAAGAATAAGGTGAATGATTAGGAACAATAATAAGGAATAAAGCCAGACTAGTAG
>NW_021337509.1:0-717 GCF_001605985.2 Dendrobium catenatum
GTCAAAACCCAAAATTACTTAAAATTATCAAAATTCCCTTTATCTAGGTTTTCTCTTAGGTAACTAGTAGCCTTAGTATTGAATAAAAACTCTTGACTCATCCTATGGGCTCATGAGTGTTTGTCAACCCCTTTGGTCATTGGTCAAAGTCAAAACCCTAGAAATGTATACCAAAGTGGTCAGTTGACCTTAGAATTGAGTCCAAATATTTATAATCTATCGTAGGAGTAATTTGGCTCAAGATTGACTCATGATCAACCCAAATTTGATCAAATTCCAAGAACAATCATGTGGATGTTCTCTATATTTTGTTTATGCAGACATTTATCGGCTAATAAGGGAAAATTATTAGGTCCGGACACCGGACCTAGAAATAGGTCCAGATATCCAATTAAAATTTGCCACATAGACTGCGTTTTGACTGAGCTTTTTTACTGCGCTTTGAATGCGCTTTACCTGCATTTTTGACGCGCTTGACTTAAAATTCCGCAGACACGTGTACATTCTACATGTCAATTTTTTATTGAACACCGAACGTATCTCTACATCGGGTGTTCTGACCTAATAATTTTCTCTAACAGAGGCAGAAATAATGAGCAAATCATTCAGAACGGAATTCAGGAGTCTGAACGAGGCCAACATTGCCCTCTGGAAACTGGCTTGAGATGCAGAGGTTGTTTATAGTAATGCTAACTAAAAAAAAACTGTTCTTCCACT
>NW_021337510.1:0-261 GCF_001605985.2 Dendrobium catenatum
GTCAATCAAAGGCCCTCAATGACACTCGAACGAAAATCGAGGTCAACAAACGGACCCCCAATAGGAGCGGCGAACAACTAGTGAACCGTTCATGTTGGCGTTGACCGACCATGCCATAGAAAGTAGAGTAGAAAACATGAATGTGAAAGCATCAAAGAGGTGGAAGAAAAAGTAGAGAACTCTTTTCCTGGCCTTACCCTATAGTGAGGGCAGTGCCTAGGATAGAGTGAAAAACAGTAGTGCACAAGTAAGGTGTAACCA
>NW_021337511.1:0-204 GCF_001605985.2 Dendrobium catenatum
CATTAAGTAATGGAGCTTAGTTTGACACATCATTAATACTCTATAACATCAATAATAATATGATGGCTTGCACTTATTGATACTATGATCAATTGCCTTGAAAGTTACTTCATATTTGTAGGAAGTTGGCTCAACCTAAAACAATAATTTATTAATTGATTTTGACCTTTCAAAAGAAACATAAGTAAGATGTCTTGGTAACTC
>NW_021337512.1:0-224 GCF_001605985.2 Dendrobium catenatum
AGATTTGGAGGAAAGGATTGAACCTACACACACCTTGCCTAAAGATTTGAGATATTCTTTTAAGTCATCCTAAAGAACTGATCATAGGAGACCCTTCTAAAGGTGTCAGGATTAGGTATGGACATAGAAAGGAAGTGAACCATTCTATCATTATCTCAAAGACTTAACCCACCAACATTAATCAAGCCATTTCTGATGAGTTTTAGATCTTAGCCATGCAAGAG
>NW_021337513.1:0-244 GCF_001605985.2 Dendrobium catenatum
CTCATTTATCAAAATAACATACATTAATAAGAGGGCTTCACTCACATCCTAATCTAATTCCCACTACTGGATGCATGCTATCAAATTCTATCAAAGCTACTTATATTCATAGATGACAACGGGATTCATCGGGTAGGACAATCAAAGCAGCCATATCACACACTTGTAGCATCCAAACTCTAGAAGGATAACATTCCAGTAATAGGCAATAAGGGAGGAGAACAAGGCTAGGAGAAAGAAGGAA
>NW_021337514.1:0-309 GCF_001605985.2 Dendrobium catenatum
ACAGACATTAAAACGAATTAACTTTTTGATCGTATGTACGAAAAATTTTTGTTTGTACGATCGGTCAAGTCAAAAAGCCTGTACGAAGGGACGCATCGTAAATTGTGTTGATTACGAAAAGTCGTTACAATTTGGACAAGTTTGATCGTCTGTACGGAATATTTTGGTCCAGACGAACGATAATTTTCGTCCAGGACGACCTGTTTTCGTCCAGGAAGAACGTATCATTTTTCTTTAAATATAAAGGCTTTCTAACTCAACAATCACATCTCTAAACTTCCCTTTCAATTCCTTTCGACTTCAAATCGA
>NW_021337515.1:0-1048 GCF_001605985.2 Dendrobium catenatum
CCTTTAGCCTTTGATACTTTCAGTACATTAAGAACTAGGTTTGGAGTGATTGATTTCAATGCTTAGATAAAAATGTTTTTCCTATAAAATTGATATTTTGTTTTTTGTTTTTGTGTTCATTATAATTTTTGTTTTGTTTTATTTTATTGTTTTGTTTATTTTTGGTGTGTATTTAAGTGTGTCTTGTTTATTTTTATTCATTTTTATTTTGAGTGTGAAAATGAAAATTAGTGGTCATCATCGTCTGGGACGAAAATTTTTTGTACGGGACGATATGTGTAAAATGACAAACTGCGTGATTTCAAACCGTCTTAAAAGTAGTTTTTAATGTAGTTCGTCTATACGATCATCATGATCGTCCAGGATGAAATATTTTTCAAACAACGGGATGATTGAATGCAGCAGTTGAATGGATAAGATAGTTTTTATTATGAACTTTGTCCGTACGAACCTTTGGTTCGTCCAGACTAACACATGTCGGTTCATGGCGGGGGACGGTTTTCAACTGCCATTAAAACGAGTTAAATTTTCGATCGTCTGTACGAACACGTGTTCGTCTATATGATCGTCTTGGTCAAAAGTCTATACGAAAGGACGCATCGAAAATTGTGTGTTTATGAAAAGTCATTATTTTCTAAACTCATTCGTTCGTCCATACAAAATATTTTCGTACGGGACGAATCAAATTCGTACGGGACGAATGAAAAATTTTGTCTGGTACGAACAGTAGTTCTTCTTTAAAGTAAAGGCAGTTTTTACTGAACAGTCACTTTCACACATCTCTTTTAAACCTTTCTTCTCTCGAGATCTTTCAAATGGCAAGTTCTAGCAAACGCCAAAAGACTTTGACTAAGGGTCCACCAAGAAATTCATCTGAAAACTTCCTTTCTAAAGCCAATGAAGAATCATTTGCTAGGTTTATGTCTGCAAAAATCACCCAATCTAGAGTTCTCTTTCAGGATCAATTGACGTTTAAGGTAATGCACTTGTTTACCTCTACTCAATTTGGTTTGATCCTCACTTTATTACACTTCTACAATAGAGAAAC
>NW_021337516.1:0-204 GCF_001605985.2 Dendrobium catenatum
GAATTGTTGAATTAAGAATCAAGATTTTCAAACTCAAGTTTTGAAAGTATCAAGGGTTTTCTTAAGCTTTTAAGAAATACAAGAATGGTAAGCATTAAACTTTGTGGGCTCATTTTATGCCTCTAGACAATTAGTTTGCGCACTGCGCATCTTTTGATTTTTGATACACTTTTGTGTATATTTTACAATTTGGCGTCATTGCGC
>NW_021337517.1:0-210 GCF_001605985.2 Dendrobium catenatum
GTTGATTTTGTATTGATTACTCTAAAAATAAATTTAATAATTTTAAAATCTAATTAGAATTAGCTCATATAAATTAGAATAAGTTTAATAATAGTAATGATAATTACTCATAATAGTTTTTTGGGGTTTTTACATACATAACACTTAAAAGTATCATAATTACTTATTTAACGTCTAAACATTACTATTTACATACATACCACCTAAATT
>NW_021337518.1:0-411 GCF_001605985.2 Dendrobium catenatum
TCGCAATAGGTAACCTTAACCCTACATCTATTTTCAAAAATTTTATATTTTGCCTATTTTTCTAACTCATAAAATTAATAAAAATGTAATATACATTATTTTAATAATTTTCCAATGTTTAACTTTTTATATGTGGTAGATATCATTACCCCAAGTATTTTGACTAATTAACATTAAAATTTCATAAGGTGGTTTTGTTTATATGTAATTTTAACAGAAATATGTAGTATAATATTAAATATAAAATGATAAAAAATAAATGTACTGCATTTCGACATGAAATGTCACAACCCAACCTTACAGGACCCTTAGTTAAAATAGGTCATATCATGTTGGGTTGCGACTGGAAAAATCTAAGAGCTAGTTTTAGAATATTTTTAGATATCTTCTTTCAATTTAAACTTTAAAATA
>NW_021337519.1:0-267 GCF_001605985.2 Dendrobium catenatum
TCCAAAAGTTTGGTAAAACTATGCCAAACTTTATGATTAATTGCTCTATTTTCAAAAAAATCTCTGTTTTATTGCTATCCACGGGTTTATCCTTCTTCATATTAGTGAGATAAAAAGGAAGAAGAACCTTCAAACCATTCTTCTCTTTATGTTAAGCCATCTTTCTTCTAGGTAGTTCTTTCAATGGTCCCAATGCTTGAAGTTCTTTTAATAAGACATGCTTTGAACCAGAGGAAACATTTTTCTTAAAAAAGTTTTTATCTTTTT
>NW_021337520.1:0-295 GCF_001605985.2 Dendrobium catenatum
TCTTTTTCCATTTATTTTTTGATTTGGATATTGAATTGAAAAGTTTTTTTTTAGCCTTTAAAAGAACTTGTGCTTGGATTAACAATTTCTGAATTTCTTACTTTTTCTGGATTATGCGTTGTCAATCCAATTCTACTAAGTTTTTTGATTAAAACTAAGAGGTAACTTTCTCATTTTAAGAATATTTATTTTTTTTTTCCTAGATCAAAAAACATTTTTTTTTGTCTTTTGTTTTATTTTTTATTTGTGCCTCCTCTCTTTTGATAATGTCAAAGGGGGCGAACGTATTGTTGAA
>NW_021337521.1:0-336 GCF_001605985.2 Dendrobium catenatum
TATTTTCTTAAGGATGGCGAAAAATAATTTTATGGAGGAAAGAGTGTTGTACCTTATAAAGTGAAGGAAAGAGTTCCATATAGGTAGGGGTGTCAATATTTGAGACGACACTAAAATCCAACTCAAACAAGACTGAAAATTTTAGGGTTAGACCCGACCCAATTTCAAACTGGGTTGAGTTCAGATTTCTTAATTCGACCTGTTTGAAAAAAATGAGTCGGATTCGATTTGACCCAGCAACCCGGAATTGACCCAGAAACCGTGCGCCAGACCGCATCCCATGTCCGCTGGACCTTCCGCGTCGAGTCCGCTGTCGTCCGACAACTCTTCGCATTG
>NW_021337522.1:0-883 GCF_001605985.2 Dendrobium catenatum
AGGAATGTCCGTAGGAGACCCTCGTTTCTTGCACCACATCCACCTTTCACCAATCTCAGGTGGTTGTTGTTGGGTTGTATTTGTTTGTAGGAAGGTGGATCCTCCATCATTGGTCTCCCATATCGCCATCTCAATCAATAGGCATTTGTAGGGATTGTCGTAGGAGTTCGCGCATCGAGGTCTTGTAGTTTGAGTTTCCTTGTGTGTGATCAAAGTTTCAGCCTTTGCATGTGTTGAGTCCAAGTTTAATTTCATTCAAACTTGAATCCATCAAGTTTACAAGTCATTGCTTTCATATGGTACCTGTTACAAGAAGAAGAGCAGTTGCTTTCCCCCCGCCCGGGGGTACTTATAAATTATTCCGGCCGCGCAAAGAAAAGGGTGCACCAGGCTCGCTTGGCCTCGCCGTGTGCGTCGAACTGGATTCCCTCCTACCATGCTCACTAAAGGCGTGCTTAGGTGGTTTGCCAGTCCGACACGCATGTCGAGACAGGAGAGAGAGGGTCACTCGCTTACCTTGTCGTAGGTGTCGCGCCAGTTGCCCTTCCCACCACGCTCAATAAAGCCGTGCATAGGTGGACCACTGACTCGATACGCATGCCGAGGTAAGAGAGAGAGAAGGGGGGGCGACTGTCCGCCTCGTAGTAGGCGTCGGACCAGATTTCCTCCTACCACGCTCAACAAAGGCATGCTTAGATGGTCTACCGGTCCGTCGTACACGTCGAGGACGGAAGCCTGAGTTTAGGGATTATACCTTCGGGGCCGGTGGACCGGCGGTCGTCGGGGTGGAAGGTAAGAGGATGTCGAGGCGGGAGAAGCAAGCTCTCTTTTTTTTTTAATTAATTATAATTAATATTAATTAATTAAAATTAATTAACAAATC
>NW_021337523.1:0-233 GCF_001605985.2 Dendrobium catenatum
TTCCTTCCTGCTCCTCTAAACTCATAATTTGTTCATCAGGGAGATCATCATTTAGAGGGGACTCAGCAGGGATCGGGTGTGCTGCTAAGAAGTCAGCTACTGCTTGACCTTTGATAGCACGTAAGGGTATAAACATGATATCAAACTGGAGTAAAAACATTGACCATTTTGCCAAACGTCCTGACAACGTAGGACAAGTCATCAGGTATTGGAGTGGATTGACTCTAGAAATG
>NW_021337524.1:0-213 GCF_001605985.2 Dendrobium catenatum
TGGTCTGAATAAAAAGAGTTGTCAAATGTATACTACCACTAGCATTCAATGATAATAATAAGCTTGGAGAGTCAAGTATCTTCTTTTTTGAAAGATTGTTCATATAATATCCAATCATCTCTTTGAATTTCAGAGATATTTTGATTTGAATGAGCACTCAAGTAGTTGTAGAGATATAATTTTTTTCTAGAGGGGACTTAAATTTTGTTTTTT
>NW_021337525.1:0-247 GCF_001605985.2 Dendrobium catenatum
TATTAATTTGTATATATTTATTAATTATAAATGATATAATGTGAAATGATCTATAGCTAATGCATAATGCTTTTATTATATGTTATCTTTTTATATAACTTCAAGTTGTTTGATTTGAGAAACACAAAATGAGTTTTTCTCAATTTTAAATGCACTAAAGACCAAGGCTTTTAAAATCGGACCGGACCGGTCGGTTACGGTTCAAAATAAAACATGTTTCGTTGAAAACCGGTGCCGAACTGTTCGA
>NW_021337526.1:0-1215 GCF_001605985.2 Dendrobium catenatum
AGACATCTTGAAAGCCATTATTAACAACTCCATGAATAACCTGGCTAGAAGTAAAAATAGGAGTAAAAGTGACACTTTGGGCATTCCACTTAATCCAGATGCGACCAGGAGTGGAATAAGAAAAATTATTATAGGAACCTTCAACCGGGAAGACAGCGTGAGAGGTGTTAAACCAATTGTCAGAGACAGAAGTAGAAGATACTTTTGCTTCCAAAATAAACACCATATCTAAATTATATTTAGAAACCAAAGACTTGCACGACAAAACTTTAGAGGGAGAGTTAAACCCTCTAATATTCCAAGAAGCCATCCGGGGATAGGTCATTAAAGCAGCTTTCTAGCACAAAAATTTTAATTTTTGTACTAAAAAGCTGTTTTAAGAAGCAGGGAGAAAGTTGTCCCAAATGAAACATTTGGGACGGCTTTTTTCTTGCTTCTTAAAATAACATTTTATTACAATTTTTTTTTAACTAAATTTTTTTTTTTAAAAATTACTTTAGAAAACAATAAAAAAAAATTATTCCAGACAAGGCCTTAGATCCACCTGTGTTTTTTTTTTTCCTTTCCTTACAACCACACGGCCTTCCCTTCTTGTTTTTTTACTTTTCCAAAGTATTTGATTATGGGTTGAAAAGATAGGTAAAAAAAGTAACACGTGTTGGAATTTTGTTACATGATGAATTCTAATACGATAAAAAAAAAAAAATTTACGGAGGGTTCACATATATAGCATTCTAGAACAAACCTTGTGGATGAGAGGTGGAGCTGGTTTGTAAGGTAGTATTGGTAGGGATTGTGGTCTGCAAGGAAGAATTATGAAGATTCGGTTCAGATTCAGGAGTTTCTTCGGCATTGGCGGAGAGGAGGTCAAATTTATTATTAATGGGGAGAAGGGTAGGAGGTGGCAAAATCGGTTGTGGTTGGCCAACGGAAGGGGGAGGAATGTCCACGAGCCCCAAGTCACCCGGTGGTGAGTTGAGATTTGGAATTTGCAGAGAGGAGCAGGAGGCATTTCTAGGGAGCATAGAAGGGTCATGTGAGATAGTGGATGGTGCGAGAAGGGGTTTTTTAAGAATGGAGGAAGAGGGTTAGAGCACGAAACCTGCACACAAACCCGGGCAAAAGTGAGGCGCGTTTTGGCCGCCGTGAGAGCGTCAACCGCCAAAGGTATTCCAACGCAACTCGCGATCTTTGATATTCCTTCCGGAGTCCAAC
>NW_021337527.1:0-338 GCF_001605985.2 Dendrobium catenatum
AAGGATAATTGATATGATTATATCGTCCTGGACGATCGCAGGATCGGCCAGGATGATCTAGTCAAGAACCTTAGTTACTTCAGGACCATAAATATCTGCCAGCTCGAGTTCAGGGTGATGCTCTGGAGGATTTTCCTCTGATTTGAACTGATCGGCCGGGACGATCGTGAGATCGGCCTGGACGATCAAGCCATTTTTAAATCATCGAGTTTGCATTCAGGGCGATGCTTTGGCCGATCTTATGAGATTTGTACTTATCGGCCAGGCCGATGTCCATATTGACCTGGATGATATTGTCAGCAACTTGTAATTAATGAGCTCCTTTGAAGCTCTTCTAT
>NW_021337528.1:0-271 GCF_001605985.2 Dendrobium catenatum
ACTGGGGCAGGAATTTTAGAGACAACTGACTCGAAATAAGCAGCATGATCTATAGGTTCCTTCTCCCCCTTGTAAAAATATGATGAGAAATTTGGAACTTTGTTGACGGTTTGCATTAGTTACTTGATTAGTACTAATTGCTTTGTATCCAGATGTCCTTTTCTCCTTACAACACTATCATAAGATCCTGATAGTAGCTCCACTCGAGGATGGGCTTTACTATCTCTAATCAGCTTAGGCTGTTTTCTTCCACTTGTAATCCCCCCCCCCC
>NW_021337529.1:0-539 GCF_001605985.2 Dendrobium catenatum
ATTAACCAAAAGAATAAATTAAAGCAAAAAAAAAAAACACTTACCTCAAAGTTGGAGACGAACTGTTGCAGAACTATGAATGACGAAATGGGGAACAATTATAGGTCCGGACACGACGTAGTTCTACATCCGGACGTCAATAACATGTCGTCACATGCTCTTACTCTTTACCACGCAGCCTGATGACCCGACCCAGACCGGAACCCGGTATTGCTATGTTCGAGTATTGCTAGGTATTGCTTGGCAATAACGAGAAATACCGCCGGGGTATTGTTAGGTATTACTCGGTATTGCTAGATATTGGTCTTGACATATTGGTATTTCTCGTTATTGCCGACCAATACCGAACAATACCCCGATCTGCACAAATCAGCCAATACATAGTAATATCGGGTCTGGGTCGTCGGGCTGCATGGTAAAGAGTAAGAGAACATAGCATGTTATTGACGTCCGGATGTAGAGCTACGTCAGATGTCCGGACCTAATAATTATTCCGAAATGAGGAATAAGATTTTCCAGATGATAAAAGGGATATGACT
>NW_021337530.1:0-988 GCF_001605985.2 Dendrobium catenatum
TGCCCCCCCTCAAAGTTAAAGCCGGTTCCGCCCCTGGCTAGCGCCAAGCTAAATTAGTGGTTTTTAAAATATTAAAATATCTTAAACCATTTGCATATCACCCTCACCCTTTTGTTGGAGAAGAAGAGAGGGTCAAAAGGGAGAGGAGAAGAGGAGAGAAAAAGAAGAGATGTTTCGGAGCCAGAAGCTTGGGTTTCGTTCATAAATATGTTCAGGATATTGCAAAGCTCAAGGTAGACTTTTGAACTCTTATCTCTGTTTTCAATTGTAGTAAACAGATATAGATAAAAAATAAATTTTCTCGACTTTTATGATGTTTTCATCATATAACTTTGATATGTTATTTTAACTTTTAATACATTTTAACTATAAGAAATTTGATTTTCTAAGTGTATAAGTTAATTGAGATTTTTCTACAATTGTGATATTTATATAAAAGTTTTAAAATGATCATTTGAATATTCCTCTAAAGTTGAAAATTGAATGGGAGAAGTTCAATAAGTATAATGTTATACATGTAACACGACTTTTACTAGCAATTTATACTTCACCTGAGCACTTCATTGAATTTATAAATTAGTTACTATTGCATTTATATTTGTACTATTCATACTATGACATTGGAGATATTCTGATATGTCAAAAGTGCACTTTATGATCTGTTACAAGGGGCTAAGATGTTCTGTTCTGATCCCATCTACCTTATTTAGATGTGGGAGGGATTCTGACCCTATTTACTAAAAGTGGGTGTGAGAAGCTATGTTGTACTATTCTGTTTTGATTCTAACCCACTTGTTATATGCGGGTGTGTGAGATTAAAGAGCAATATAAGTGAAAGTGGAGTTATAAGCATGCACCATGATATTGACATTAAAATCATACATTTGCATACGTTCATAATTTATTGAATCAAGTATAATAATATTCTGAATTGAATTTTAAATTTTTCTAAATTTTATATGAATTCTGACAAAATGTGAAATTTAAG
>NW_021337531.1:0-200 GCF_001605985.2 Dendrobium catenatum
TTCAATCACTTTTTAGTTTCTTTTTCATTTTTTTTTTTAATGTCTTCAACTCCTATATCATTCTTGTGATTGTTACCCTCATGTAAAATGAATTGCTTTGCACCTTCAATATTGTTCTCTTTTTTGTCGGGAGAGATGCTTCTTCCTCATGTTTGTCCTTTTAGACGTGCAAATTTTTCATTTTACATGCGAAACAGTAG
>NW_021337532.1:0-1086 GCF_001605985.2 Dendrobium catenatum
AATTTAAAATATTTCTAAATGGGTTTATGAAACACTTGGGAAATAGATCCTACGTGGCTCACATGGGGGCCGGCGGCATGCATGGGCAAAGGAGGTTTTGATGAGAGTATTCAAAGCTTCATAATTTGGTCTAATGAGTTAGGAAAATAATGACATAAATCCAATTTGAATTTAAAATTCAAATTGATTTAAATTAAGTACTTTCCTAAAATAGATGAACCAGATTAGGAAAGAATTTGAAATTTGAATTTGAATAATTTCAAATTCAAATTAATCCCTAAATTAACCCAACCAAATTAGGAAATCCCAAAGAGAGTGGGAGGAGGAGTTCGGCCGGCGGCTACTGAGGTGGAGCCGGCGGCATGGGGGGTTCGGGTGAAGCTCGGGTGGGGTGAGATCCGGCGGCTATGGTGAGGATTTTAGTGGAGCTTGTTGTGGGGGAAGAGTGAGGAAATTTTAGTGGGTGAATTGGATGTGACGAAGAAGAACAAGGAGGGTGGTGAGTGAAGACGAAAATACAACGAGAAAACCACGAACCCGGCTGTCTCCAAGGTTGGTGGGTGATACGATTTCCCTCTCCCAGGGATCTCAAATCACGAGCCCAGACCCATCCTGCGGCTGGTGAAGACTTCGATTCCTCTCATAGGAATCTCACTAACGCTCTCTCACAAGAAGAACAAAGGTGTGGAAAATACAAAATTTTCATATCAAATTCCCTCCTATTACAATAGCTTAAGGCCCTATATATAGGCCACATCATGAGAAAATCAAAAATTACAAAAATGCCCCTTGGGCTACCACACTCAAATAAACTAACCTAGTGGTAGAACAGGAAATAACATAAAATAAAAGCTAAACTTCATAAAATAAATCATAAATGACAACGTAAATTAGAGCCATCGATTTACAACGCCTCCTGTGATAGATGCGCCAAATCTTCGTGCCGATGTCCGCATCATGTATGCTTTTTGGCTTTTTACAGATGATATCTTCTCGCTGATAAGACTAGAGATGGAGTTGAAGATAAACTTGAATTATGGAGATCAACATTAGAGTATAAAGGTTTTAGTTTGAGTAGATCTAAAA
>NW_021337533.1:0-213 GCF_001605985.2 Dendrobium catenatum
TGGAGAAGTATAAAGCAATCATGTATTTCTGACTCAAATATGGAAGCTGAATATGTGGCTGCTGCAGAAGCGGCTAAAGAAGCAGTTTGGCTCCGTAATTTTCTAATAGAATTGGAAGTTGTTCCAAATTTAGAAAAACCTCTAACACTATTTTGTGATAATAGTGCAGCTATATTAAATACAAAAGAAGCCAGAAATCATAAAAGGGCAAAG
>NW_021337534.1:0-354 GCF_001605985.2 Dendrobium catenatum
TTTTTTTTAATATGCTACCTTTCAGAAATCTTAAAAAAAAAAGTAAACACATCCTATTGACAAAATAAATTTTTTGATTAAGAAAATTATGAGGTAGATTCAACAACCTGCAAACGATTTCTATGCGATAAATAAAATGTAGGGGGATAAAAAATTTTATTTTAAAAACTAATTTAAAATATGAAAAAAAAATTTAAATCAAAAGTAGAATAACCTCTTTTAGAAAATAGAGATTGAAAGTCAAAATCATGAGTTTCATTCCTTTGACTGTTTTTAGAGAAGTCAAACATAATTTTTATAAGAATTCAAAAAAAAATAGGAGGTAGGCTTTTCATTTTTCGAAAGGTGAACGTG
>NW_021337535.1:0-2929 GCF_001605985.2 Dendrobium catenatum
TTTTTTTTTTTTTTTTTTTATGCTTTGGATCATAGTATTGTTGCTGACGGTCTTAAGCTGCTTTTATTCTCTCTAATTAATCTGACTTTTTTTTAGTAACTTGATCCTCTAGCTGTAGTTTTAATAATTTCCTTTCTCCAACTTCAAACCAATCTTAACGGATTTATGCAATTTCTGCCACATAAAACTTCATATAGAGCCATCTTGATATTGGATTGATAGTTATTATTATAATTGAACTCTATCAATGGAATATGATTTTTTTCCAATTACCTTCAATGTCCAGAATACACAATCTTAACAAATCTTCCAGCACTTGAATCAATCTTTCTGATTGACCATCTATTTGTGGATAAAATACAGTACTGAATTTCAATTTGGTGCCAAGTCTTTCATGAATATTCTTCCATAATTTGGAGGTAAAACGTTCGTATCTATCTAATTTAATAATCTTAGGGATTTCATGCAATCTGATAAATTCCTTTATAATTAACTTAATCAATTTCTCCACTGAATCAGTCTCACGATATAGAAAATATATACTTTTCTTCTTCTATCAAGTACCACCAATATATGGTTATTAAATCCTTATACATTTTCGTGCTTCCTGGATAGATTGAATAACCTGAATTATGGCTTCTTTTTTTTTTTGATCATTTAAACTAAGATCTTTTATTTTCCCTGATTGCTTTTGTTCCATAAGCTTTTTATATTCGGTACTAGTCTTCTGAGCTTCAGTGAATCTTTCTTCTAAGAATGATAAATTGACATCTGATTAATGTTAAGTGAATCTTGATCTCCTAGCATTCTGACTTCTAATTATAAGTTTTGCATTTCTCTAATCAACCATTCTTCCATAGTTAACATATAATTCAACTGTGTTATGAACTTCCTGCTCAATGCATCAACTACTACATTAGCCTTGCCTAGACAGTACTAGATGTCAAGATCGTAATCCTTTATTAACTCCAACCATTCTCTCTATCTCAAATTTAATTTCTTATGAGTGAAAATATATTTTAGATTTTTGTGATAAAAACAAAAATCTCACATCTCACTCTATACAAATAGTCTCCAAAATTTTAATGCAAACACTACTGCAGCCAATCCTAGATCGTGAGTTGGATAATTCATTTCATGAGGCTTAAGCTGTCTGGAAACATAGGCAATTACCTTTTTATTTTGCATCAACACACATCCTAATCCTCTCAGAGAAGCATCACTGAACAACAACTGAAATCCTTCTGTTCCAAAAGGAATTGTCAATACTGGTGCAGTTGTTATACATTATTTTAATTCTTGAAAACTCTGCTCACAATCATCAATCCACTCAAATTTATTGTCATTCTTGGTCAATTTGGGTAAAGGCAAAGCAATTTGAGAAAAAACCTTTAACAAACCTTTTTGTAGTAACCTGCCAATCCAAAAAAAAAACTTCTGACCTCTATCACATTTGTTGGTATTAGCCATTCCACTACTGAATTAATCTTTTCTGGATTCATAGATATTCCTTCTCCACTGACGATGATATGTCCCAAGAATGAAATTTTCTTCAAGCAAAACTCACATTTGAAATATTTGGCAAAACAATTTATGTTGCCACAATAATTCCAGAATATTCTCAAATGATCTGCATGTTCTTATCATTCTTGAAATATATTAAAATTTGTCATCAATAAAAACAATTACAAATTGATCGAAGAAAAGGTCTGAAAATCATATTCATCAAATCCATGAACACTGTTGGTGCATTGGTTATACCGAATGACATAACCAAAAATTCATAATATTCATATTTGGTACCAAAAGTAGTCTTTTCAACATCACATTCTTTCACTCTAACCTGATGGTAACCTGATCTTAAATCAATTCTGAAGAATACCGAAGTACTTGCTAACTGATCAAATAGATCATCTATTCTTGGAAGAGGGTACTTGTTTTTTTTTTATCATTTTATTTAATTATCTGTAATCAATACAAAGTCGTAAAGAACCATCATTTTTCTTAACAAGTAATATTGGTGCACTCCAAGGAGATAAACTAGGTCTGATAAAACCTTTTTCAATCAGTTTAGTCAACTGGCTTTTCAATTCTTACAATTCCTTGTTTGCCATTATGTATAGTGTTTTTACAATTGGGTTTGTTCAATATTATAAATTTATTGAAAATTCAACCTCTTTCTGGAGATAAATTCTTTCATTCCTTTGAGAAAACATCTATAAATTCATTCACTATAGGAATATAATTAATATCATCAACCCTTATATATGTTTCTAACTTTGCTAAGAAAATCAATTCACCCGCTCTTAAACTTTTATGCATCCGACTAGAAGCACTTAATGAGGAAACTACTCTAATTGTCTTTATTTTCTCTGCATCTTTGAACATTTTTAGGATAGTTTCTCTTGATATGTCATAATTCTCCACATATATAACATTTTCCTGAGTTCGTATCTTCTTGGATGAAATTTTCCACAATTTGCACAAACTTATATTGCAGGTAATCTCAGTGACTATTGATATCGATTTTGTTGGAATTTCTATCTTTTTGTGGATCCTCCCTTATGATCACCTTGTCTCTTTCTATCATTATTCTCTTATTTATGCTTAACCACTTCTATATCATTTTCCAATAATCTAGCACTTTAAACCAGTTCAGAAAATTTCTTTATGCGAAGAGAAATTAAAGACTGTCTCAATGAATCCCTCAAACCTTTCAAGAATCTATAACATTTATCATTTGGAGTACTTATGAGCTGTGGAGCATACCTTGCCAGAGCTATAAATTCTGCTTCATAGTGAATGATAGTTTTAGATCCTTACTTCAGGTTTACAAAACTTTATTGAAATAAGTGCTTTCAAAGCGTTAAGCAAAATACTATGCACAAATGTTTGTTATTTGTTTTAATGCACAAAAAGAAATGATTTT